>NC_089845.1:7460000-7577500 GCF_035609145.1 Eleutherodactylus coqui | reverse complement strand
GCAGGCAAAGAGCGAGAGAGAGAGAGACACGGCAGGCAGGCAAAGAGCGAGAGAGAGAGAGAGAGACACGGCAGGCAGGCAAAGAGCGAGAGAGAGACACGGCAGGCAGGCAAAGAGCGAGAGAGAGAGAGAGACACGGCAGGCAGGCAAAGAGAGAGAGAGAGGGAGAGACACGGCAGGCAAAGAGCGAGAGAGAGAGACACGGCAGGCAAAGAGCGAGAGAGAGAGAGAGAGACACGGCAGGCAAAGAGCGAGAGAGAGAGAGAGAGAGAGAGAGAGAGAGACACGGCAGGCAAAGAGCGAGAGAGAGAGAGACACGGCAGGCAAAGAGCGAGAGAGAGAGTGAGAGAGAGAGAGACATGGCAGGCAAAGAGCGAGAGAGAGAGAGAGAGAGAGAGAGAGAGAGAGAGAGAGAGACACGGCAGGCAAAGAGCGAGAGAGAGAGAGAGAGAGAGAGAGAGAGAGAGACACGGCAGGCAAAGAGCGAGAGAGAGAGAGAGAGAGAGAGAGAGACACGGCAGGCAAAGAGCGAGAGAGAGAGAGAGAGAGAGAGAGAGAGAGAGAGAGAGAGAGACACGGCAGGCAAAGAGCGAGAGAGAGAGAGAGAGAGAGAGAGAGAGAGACACGGCAGGCAAAGAGCGAGAGAGAGAGAGACACGGCAGGCAAAGAGCGAGAGAGAGAGACACGGCAGGCAAAGAGCGAGAGAGAGAGAGAGAGACACGGCAGGCAAAGAGCGAGAGAGAGAGAGAGAGAGAGAGAGAGAGACACGGCAGGCAAAGAGCGAGAGAGAGAGAGAGAGAGACACGGCAGGCAAAGAGCGAGAGAGAGAGAGAGAGAGAGAGAGAGACACGGCAGGCAAAGAGCGAGAGAGAGAGAGAGAGAGAGAGAGAGACACGGCAGGCAAAGAGCGAGAGAGAGAGAGACACGGCAGGCAAAGAGCGAGAGAGAGAGACACGGCAGGCAAAGAGCGAGAGAGAGAGACACGGCAGGCAAAGAGCGAGAGAGAGAGAGAGACGGCAGGCAAAGAGCGAGAGAGAGAGAGAGACGGCAGGCAAAGAGCGAGAGAGAGAGAGAGACACGGCAGGCAAAGAGCAAGAGAGAGAGAGAGACACGGCAGGCAAAGAGCGAGAGAGAGAGAGAGACACGGCAGGCAAAGAGCGAGAGAGAGAGAGACGGCAGGCAAAGAGCGAGAGAGAGAGAGACGGCAGGCAAAGAGCGAGAGAGAGAGAGAGAGAGAGACGGCAGGCAAAGAGCGAGAGAGAGAGAGAGAGAGAGAGAGAGACGGCAGGCAAAGAGCGAGAGAGAGACAGAGAGAGAGACGGCAGGCAAAGAGCGAGAGCGAGAGAGAGACCCGGCAGGCAAAGAGCGAGAGCGAGAGAGACAGAGAGAGACCCGGCAGGCAAAGAGCGAGAGAGAGAGAGAGAGACCCGGCAGGCAAAGAGCGAGAGAGAGAGAGAGAGAGACCCGGCAGGCAAAGAGCGAGAGAGAGAGAGAGACCCGGCAGGCAAAGAGCGAGAGAGAGAGAGAGAGAGACCCGGCAGGCAAAGAGCGAGAGAGAGAGAGAGACCCGGCAGGCAAAGAGCGAGGGAGAGAGAGAGAGAGACCCGGCAGGCAAAGAGCGAGAGAGAGAGAGAGAGAGACCCGGCAGGCAAAGAGCGAGACAGAGAGAGAGAGACCCGGCAGGCAAAGAGCGAGAGAGAGACCCGGCAGGCAAAGAGCGAGAGAGAGAGAGACCCGGCAGGCAAAGAGCGAGAGAGAGAGAGAGAGACCCGGCAGGCAAAGAGCGAGAGAGAGAGAGAGACCCGGCAGGCAAAGAGCGAGAGAGAGAGAGAGACCCGGCAGGCAAAGAGCGAGCGAGAGAGAGAGAGACACGGCAGGCAAAGAGCGAGCGAGAGAGAGAGAGACACGGCAGGCAAAGAGCGAGCGAGAGAGAGAGAGACACGGCAGGCAAAGAGCGAGCGAGAGAGACACGGCAGGCAAAGAGCGAGAGAGACACGGCAGGCAAAGAGCGAGAGAGAGAGAGAGAGAGACCCGGCAGGCAAAGAGCGAGAGAGAGAGAGAGACCCGGCAGGCAAAGAGCGAGAGAGAGAGAGAGACCCGGCAGGCAAAGAGCGAGCGAGAGAGAGAGACCCGGCAGGCAAAGAGCGAGCGAGAGAGAGAGAGACCCGGCAGGCAAAGAGCGAGCGAGAGAGAGAGAGACCCGGCAGGCAAAGAGCGAGCGAGAGAGAGAGAGACCCGGCAGGCAAAGAGCGAGCGAGAGAGAGAGAGACACGGCAGGCAAAGAGCGAGCGAGAGAGAGAGAGACGCGGCAGGCAAAGAGCGAGCGAGAGAGACACGGCAGGCAAAGAGCGAGAGAGAGAGAGAGACACGGCAGGCAAAGAGCGAGAGAGAGAGACACGGCAGGCAAAGAGCGAGAGAGAGAGAGAGACACGGCAGGCAAAGAGCGAGAGAGACACACGGCAGGCAGAGAGCGAGAGCGAGAGAGACACACACCCGGCAGGCAGAGCGAGAGAGAGAGACACACACACGGCAGGCAGAGCGAGAGAGAGACACACACACACGGCAGGCAGAGCGAGAGAGAGACACACACACACGGCAGGCAGAGCGAGAGAGAGACACACACGGCAGCCAGAGCGAGAGAGAGACAGACACGACAGCCAGAGCGAGAGCGAGACAGCCAGAGAGAGACACACACACGGCAAACAGGGCGAGAGACACACACACACGGCAGACAGGGCGAGAGAGAGACACACAGACACGGCAGACAGGGCGAGAGAGAGACACACACACACACACGGCAGACAGGGCGATAGAGACACACACACACGGCAGACAGGGCGATAGAGACACACACGGCAGACAGGGCGATAGAGACACACAGACACGGCAGACAGGGCGATAGAGACACACCCACACGGCAGACACAGAGAGAGACACCCACACACACACGGCAGACACAGAGAGAGACACCCACACACACACGGCAGAAACAGAGAGAGACACCCACACACACACGGCAGAAACAGAGAGAGACACCCACACACACACGGCAGACACAGAGAGAGACACCCACACACACGGCAGACACAGAGAGAGACACCCACACACACGCCAGACACAGAGACACACCCACACACACGCCAGACACAGAGACACACCCACACACACGCCAGACACAGCGAGAGACACAGCCACACGCCAGACACAGCGAGAGACACAGCCACACGCCAGACACAGCGAGAGAGACAGCCACACGCCAGACACAGCGAGAGACACAGCCACACGCCAGACACAGCGAGAGACACAGCCACACGCCAGACACAGCGAGAGACACAGCCACACGCCAGACACAGCGAGAGACACAGCCACACGCCAGACACAGCGAGAGACACAGCCACACGTCAGACCCAGCGAGAGACACAGCCACACGTCAGACCCAGCGAGAGACACAGCCACACGTCAGACCCAGCGAGAGACACAGCCACACGTCAGACCCAGCGAGAGACACAGCCACACGGCAGACACAGAGAGAGACACCCACACGGCAGACACAGAGAGAGACACCCACACACACACGGCAGACACAGAGAGAGACACCCACACACACACGGCAGACACAGAGAGAGACACCCACACACACACGGCAGACACAGAGAGAGACACCCACACACACACGGCAGACACAGAGAGAGACACCCACACGGCAGACACAGAGAGAGACACCCACACGGCAGACACAGAGAGAGACACCCACACGGCAGACACAGAGAGAGACACCCACACGGCAGACACCCACACGAAAGACAAAGAGACACCCACACACACACGGCAGACACAGAGACACCCACACACACACGGCAGACACAGAGAGAGACACCCACACACACACGGCAGACACAGAGAGAGACACCCACACACACACGGCAGACACAGAGAGAGACACCCACACACACACGGCAGACACAGAGAGAGACACCCACACACACACGGCAGACACAGAGAGAGACACCCACACACACACGGCAGACACAGAGAGAGACACCCACACACACACGGCAGACACAGAGAGAGACACCCACACACACACGGCAGACACAGAGAGAGACACCCACACACACACGGCAGACACAGAGAGAGACACCCACACACACACGGCAGACACAGAGAGAGACACCCACACACACACGGCAGACACAGAGAGAGACACCCACACACACACGGCAGACACAGAGAGAGACACCCACACACACACGGCAGACACAGAGAGAGACACCCACACACACACGGCAGACACAGAGAGAGACACCCACACACACACGGCAGACACAGAGAGAGACACCCACACACACACGGCAGACACAGAGAGAGACACCCACACACACACGGCAGACACAGAGAGAGACACCCACACACACACGGCAGACACAGAGAGAGACACCCACACACACACGGCAGACACAGAGAGAGACACCCACACACACGGCAGACACAGAGAGAGACACCCACGCGGAAGACACAGAGAGAGACACCCACGCGGAAGACACAGAGAGAGACACCCACATGAAAGACACCCACACGAAAGACAAAGAGACACCCACACGAAAGACACAGAGAGACACCCACACGAAAGACACAGAGAGACACCCACACGAAAGACACAGAGAGACACCCACACGAAAGACACAGAGACACCCACACGAAAGACACAGAGAGACACCCACACGAAAGACAAAGAGAGACACCCACACGAAAGACAAAGACACCCACAGCAGACACAGAGAGAGAGACACAGAGCGAGAGACAGACAGAGAAAGAAAGAGACTGAGAGATAGAGATACAAGTTATTACCATAGGATACACCGAATATACTGGGGGCTTCACAGTAAGTAACATATACTATACTAAGTGGTGTAATATACAAACATGTAATATACACTTATTGACTGTTGCCATGTCACTAAAACGTGGGAGACCAAGCTGTAAACCTAGCCAAATCTTTGTCTTGACAGTTCTTAAAACATTTACAACCATTTTTCCAGGCTTTTATGTTTGCGTGGTGAACATCAGGACAATCTAGTAAATTATAAATCTAATAACCGTTGGATCGGTCCACATTGAACAATAATCATTCAGGGTAAACGAGGCCAACCCGTTAACGAGAATTCATTTGCTTATTGTTTATTTTCCGAGAGTATGAAAATCATTGTTGGCTCGTTAGCTAATCGTCCTGTTTAAACACGATCGTTCAGCAGTTCTCATCCACCGGTACAATGCGGCTGAACGATCCTGTTCAATACATAATAGTTATCTTTGTGTTTAAAGTGGCATTCTGTGCTCCAGTGAACCATTTCTCCCTCCATGTAGAAGTACCAGGCAGAGGATTAGGCCTTGTTGAGATCTGGGCATACATTTCCATTGTTCCATTCAGTCATAGGAGCTGAAAAATGAAAACAATGAAAGGGACAGATCAGACTGATGATTGTCAACAAATGGAGCCTGACAGACCCCATTAGTTATAATGGGGTCATCTGGGTTTCCATTATGTCCATGATTATGCACCAGATTTGTGCAAAATTGCAGCCTTTGAAAAGAAGTGAACGGAGCCGAAGATTGACAGTATGTCAAACCCGGTGTGGTTCAAACATGAAATTTGGCATGACCATTCTTTAGGTCCTGAATAGGAAAAGTAAAGCGGTCACAACCTGATTTTTCAATGCCAAGTGTAAAAGCAGTGGCACCTCTATGGAATGCAACTTCCCGCGTCGTACAAACATGAACATTTATTAGCAATCAGTGCAGACATCCAGGGTTTACATATTTTTTCTTGCATTTGAATGCCACAGTACTTCCAAGGAGCTTTAACTTTGCAGTAGAGCCATTCTACCAGCTATGAATGGGCAGAGCTGCTACTATAGATAGAACTGGCACCGTGAGGCCTTCTGCTGGACACCAGGGCTGAGAAGTATGAAGGCAAAACAGGTGTCAAAAAGGTGCAAAGCGTGGCGCAGGATCTGTTTGTGGTCTACGACTGCCTGCTCCGGGCAGTGTCTTGTTAGGAGGGGCGCCGCTTTCCATCGGATCGATGTAGAATTTAACCAAAAATCTGGTACGAATTGTACCAGAAAGAGACTCCCATCTCTTCCGGTAATTTGTGTCGGCGCTGGGGCTGCTCCGCATGTGCTGGCACAGGTTGCGTGGCCTCCGGCATTTGCAAGAGTGTGCAGGGTAGTCCAGGTGGCTCCGAAAGGAGGACATTTCTTGTCTGCAACAGGACAAAGCCAAAGCGTGAACATTCTAGGGCGACTCTTACCCCAGGGCTCCGGTTCATAGAGGGGGCTGAGGACATAGCCTGAATGTCTGTATATCCAGGAACACAACTAGCGTGGAGCAGTAAATTATACCTCCTCCAAAACGGGTGACATACGGTCTACATTATTCATTTTCAGAACTTTTATAGACAAGACTAAAAATGTGGCTAGAACAAACTAGATTTATTGCTGTGTAAAAAAATGTACAGTAGTATGAATTTGGGGCACTACAAATAGTTGTACTTCACGGCAATTCTTGTTGGATTTGGAATCATTTAGCTCAGTCTAGAATTTGTAACCAAAATGGAGTTCATTTAGATAACGCAAAACTACGGGTCTCACGTATCAAACCTGTCCAATGGTAAGACGCTCCTTGTTGTCCGGACCGACCAATCACAGCCCAGCTTTCACCTTACCAGAGCTGACTACTTGCAAGGGGCAGCAAAGACCGTCCTACCGCGGGGCAGACTCGATAAGCGAGGCCCATAATGCGGGAGATATTATTAATCTGGACTTTTAGAAGGCAAAGTGAAAATACATCAATATGGACTAAGTACCCGAGCAACAAGAGACAGGATCGAAGATGGGAACAAACACCACGAAGACTTCTCCTGCCACAGTTCTGCTTTTCTCTTAAAAAGTAACATTTCCATCATGAAAAATATACTCTACCCATAGCTATTACACAGATGAAATAACGTCATTTTAATTGGTTATTATCCCAGCAGAGGTTAAAAAAATTACATAGAAATCTGATATTTTGCTATAACAAATTGTACTTTTGATATACGCGATTCTCAACTTTTTAACCCTGTTTTCTGCACATAGAAACAATGGGCATGAATAGATGTCATTGGGGATTCTGCAGTTCACTACTCTGTACATTCTTGTCTCCACATATGGAGCACATTGGAAGTGCTAAACCTGGAAGTGTCCCGATGTAGAGGCGGACCGTACAGATATGCAGACACCATTCCTCTAGTTCTCCTTCTTGTAAACGTCAGTGTGCACAGCTCCGATACAAAGTGTACCCCTCCACATCCTCAGCGGGGGCTCCTGGGGACCTGCGGAGAGGTCCCACACGATATGTGCCCCCTACATTTCACGAGTGCAGAAAATAGTTTCTCTTCCATCTCTGGATGCTGAAGGATGTGCAAGATACAAGTGCAGAGGTAGCGCAGTCAATGCTTAGTTTATTAAAGTTCTTTATTCTCGGCTTGTTGCCAATAACAAGATATTTCAAACGTTTTCTGGAAGTGTAACATTTCGCAAAAGCCACTGCTGAGAATGGCTGCCATTGCAGTCTCTGATGCTGGGGACCTGGATGTCTTCTTCTGCAGCTTTGTCCAGACACTGGTTGCTATTCACGTGGATTAACGTTAACTTCTACAGAAAAGGAGTAAAACACATTTCAGAAAGTGAAGCACACAACTAGTTATAATCTAACAATCCCCAACCGCGGGCACTTTGTGCAAAACCAGCAAGCTGCTACATACACAATAGTAGGAACCTTTACAGACATTACACTGAACTACTTCCAGCTATCCACCAACTGGACTACTTTAAAGGCCCATTCAGACACAACGATTATCACTCAAAACATGTCTGTGTGTCATTTACATCGCAAGATAATAACGCTGAGCATTCACCTGGCGCTCCGGAGGATGCAGAGAATAAGCGGGGACAGCTGCGTTCTTCATACCCCGCCTGTCATCAGGGAGCGGGATACAGTGGAAACTATAGTATCAGCTGTATCCCGCTGGGAATCCCTGATAAGGCTCATTGTCAGCACACTGACAGACAACAGTGAGCGACGGCTTAACAAAAACTACACAATGTCAGTGCAGTTACACACAACTAGGGATGAGCGAGTAGTGCCTTATTCGAATACCTGCCCGCTCGTCTCTAAAGATTCGGCTGCCGGCGCGGGTGACAGGTGAGTTGCGGTGGTGAGCATAGGGGAGCGGGGGGAGAGAGATCTCCCCTCCGCTCCTCCCTGCTCTTCCCCGCCGGCAGCCGAATCTTTAGAGACGAGCGGGCAGGTACTCGAATAAGGCACTACTCGCCCCAGTAGTTTGCCTTAGCAAACATGCTCGCTCATTTCTACACACAACCATTATGGCTCAAAAGGCGGCTTTGAGCAATAATCATTGTGTCTAAATGGGCCTTTAGTTTTTTTTTTGTTTACTTTTTAGACTTAACAAAAATAGAATCTTGATTGCTGAAGGGCATCCGGATTTTTCCAGATACAATTTAACCCATTAGTGACAAAGCTTTTTTGTTTTTTTCCCACTTTTAAAAAAAAATCATAACTCCTTTATTTATCTATCGCCGTCGCTGTATGAGGGCTGTTTTTTGCGGTACCATATAATGTACTGAAAATCTTTTAAAAATTCTAAGTGGAGTAAAAAGAAAAAAAAACAACATTTCGCCATCTTTCGGTGCGTCTTGTTTCTACAGCGCACAAACTGCAACAAAAAAGACCTAATAACTTTTTTCTATGGGTCAACACGATTACTAAGATACCAAACAGTTTTTTTTTTTTTTCCCTGTACTACTTGTATTTTTTCCAGAGATATTTAATTATTTTCTGTCTCCATCTTCTAAGCACAATAACTTTTTTCGTTTTCCGTCGACATAGTTGTGCGAGGGCTAATTTTCTGTACCATTTTGGAGAACATATAACTTTTTGATCGATTTTATTGCATTTTTTTCTTGGAGACAGGGTGACCAAAAAAAGCACATTTCTGGCATTATTTTTTTTTTTGGACGACGTTCACTGTGTGGGGTAAATAATGGTTACTTTGATAAATCAGACTTTTACATATGCAGTGATACCAAATATGTATTTTTATTATTTAGATTTTATAATAAATATGTCAAAGGGGAGGGGGGGCTTACAACTATTATTTTTAATTAGAAAAACTTTATTGTTCTTATTTTTTCTTTCTTTAGTCCCTATAGGGGACAACAACTTGTGATGCTTTGATCGTTCCTGCAGGCAAGCCAGTCAGATTGCAGTATGATGTAATGCTATGGCTTCATAAATGGCTGCACATCCAAGTGGAAGAGTGTATCAAGTGGGGACCACAAGGCTCTGTCCTAGGCCCAGGGTTGGTCAACATTTTTATAAATGATCTGCAGCAGGGAATTGATGGAAACTGATCAAATTTGCTGATGACACAAAGCTAGGAGGGATAGCTAACACTAGAGAAGAGAGAGAGAGGATTCAAAAAGATCTAGAAAAGCTTGTACAGTGGGCAGCGATTAACAAAACGGTATTTAACAAGGAGAAATGCAAAGTCCTACATCTGGGCAAGAAAAATGAAGAAAGCACATACAGAATAGGAGGAATTGGGCTAAGCATCAGCACATGTGAAAAAGACTTGGGTATACTAATAGATCATAGACTGAACATGAGTCAACAATGTGATGCAGCAGCCAAAAAGACAAACATAATTCTGGGATGTAATAAGAGAAACATAGAGTCTAGATCACGTGAGGTCATTATCCCCCTCTACTCTTCCTTAGTCAGACCTCATCTGGAATACTGTGTCCAGTGCTGGGGTGTAAGAGAAGCATAGAGTCTAGATCATGTGAGGTCATTATCCCCCTCTACTCTTCCTTAGTCAGACCTCATCTGGAATACTGGATCCAGTGCTGGGGTGTGAGAGAAGCATAAAGTCTAGATTACATGAGGTCATTATCCTCTCTACCCTTCCTTAGTCAGACCTCATCTGGAATACTGTGTCCAGTTCTGGGGTGTAAGAGAAGCATAGAGTCTAGATCACGTGAAGTAGTTATCCCCCTCTACTCTTCCTTAGACAGACCTCATCTGGGATACTGGGTCCAGTTCTGGGCATCCCACTTTAAAAAAAAGACAGACAAACTGGAGCAAGTTCAGAGAGGTGTTACCAAGATGGTGATCGGTCTGCAAATCATGTCTAGAGATGAGCGAACATGCTCGTTCGAGTATTAGTATACTCGATGGTGCTCGTTACTTGAGCGAGTACCATGCCGAGTTCGACCCCTCCCTGTTTTGACCACTCCCCGCATTAACAATTCCTGCTGTGACGTGCCAGCGACCGCACGGCAGGTAAAAAAAAAAAAAAAAAAAAAAGAAGCTCGGCACTCGGCGGGTCAAATACAAAAGTGCTTGGGTCTCCCATTGACTTCAATGGGGTTCGTTACTCGAATAGAGCTCTCGAATATTATGAAACGCTCGACTCGAATAACGAACACCCGAGCATTTTTGTACTCGTTCATATATAATCATGTCCTATGAGGAACAGTTAAAGGATCTGGGAATGTTTAGCTTGCAGAAGAGAAGGCTGGGAGGAGACTTAATAGCTGTCTACAAATATCTGAAGGGCTGTCACAGTGCAGAGGGATCAGCCCTATTCTCATCTGAACAAGGAAAGACTAGAAGCAATGGGATGAAACTGAAAGGGGGGAGACACAGATTAGATATTAGACAGTGAGGGGGATCAATTAGTGGAACAGGTTGCCACATGATTGGGGGGGGGGGTTCCTCCTTCAATGGGAGTGTTTAAACAGAGGCTGGATAGACATCCGTCTGGGATGATTCAGTGATCCTGCAATGAGCAGAGGGTTGGACAAGATGACTCCAGAGGTCTCTTCCAACTCTGCCTCTAGGTAATGGTCAGAGTAAGGCCATGTATGACATGCGGTCTGCCTCTGGGTAATGGTCACAGTAAGGCCATGTAGTACATGCGATCTGCCTCTAGGTAATGGTCAGAGTAAGGCCATGTATGACATGCGGTCTGCCTCTGGGTGATGGTCAGAGTAAGGCCATGTAGGACATGCGATCGGTCCCTGGGTAATGGTCAGAGTAAGGCCATGTAGGACATGCGGTCTGCCTCTGGGTAATGGTCAGAGTAAGACAATATAGGACATGCGGTCTGCCTCTGGGTACTGGTCAGAGTAAGGCAATATAGGACATGCGGTCTGCCTCTGGGTAATGGTCAGAGTAAGGCAATACAGGACATGCAGTCTGCCTCTGGGTAATGGTCAAAGTAAGGCAATATAGGACATGCGGTCTGCCTCTGGGTGATGGTCACAGTAAGGCCATGTAGGACATCCAGTCTGCCTCTGGGTGATGGTCACAGTAAGGCCATGTAGGACATCCAGTCTGCCTCTGGGTGATGGTCAGAGTAAGGCCATGTAGGACATGCGGTCTGCCTCTGGGTGATGGTCACAGTAAGGCCATGTAGGACATGCAGTCTGCCTCTGGGTGATGGTCACAGTAAGGCCATGTAGGACATGCAGTCTGCCTCTGGGTGATGGTCAGAGTAAGGCCATGCAGTCTTCCTCTGGGTGATGGTCAGAGTAAGGCCATGTAGGACATGCGGTCTGCCACTGGGTAATGGTCAGAGTAAGGCCATGTAGGACATGCGATCTGCCTCTGGGTAATGGTCAGAGTAAGGCCATGTAGGACATGCGATCTGCCTCTGGGTAATGGTCAGAGTAAGGCCATGTAGGACATGCGATCTGCCTCTGGGTAATGGTCAGAGTAAGGCCATGTAGGACATGCAGTCTGCCTCTGGGTAATGGTCACAGTAAGGCCATGTAGTACATGCGATCTGCCTCTAGGTAATGGTCAGAGTAAGGCCATGTATGACATGCGGTCTGCCTCTGGGTGATGGTCAGAGTAAGGCCATGTAGGACATGCGATCGGTCTCTGGGTAATGGTCAGAGTAAGGCCATGTAGGACATGCGGTCTGCCTCTGGGTATTGGTCAGAGTAAGACAATATAGGACATGCGGTCTGCCTCTGGGTAATGGTCAGAGTAAGGCAATATAGGACATGCGGTCTGCCTCTGGGTAATGGTCAGAGTAAGGCAATACAGGACATGCAGTCTGCCTCTGGGTAATGGTCAAAGTAAGGCAATATAGGACATGCGGTCTGCCTCTGGGTGATGGTCACAGTAAGGCCATGTAGGACATGCAGTCTGCCTCTGGGTGATGGTCACAGTAAGGCCATGTATGACATGCGGTCTGCCTCTGGGTGATGGTCAGAGTAAGGCCATGTAGGACATGTGGTTTGCCTCTGAATAATGGTCAGAGTAAGGCCATGTAAAACATGCGGTCTGCCTCTGGGTAATGGTCAGAGTAAGGCAATATAGGACATGCGGTCTGCCTCTGGTAATGGTCAGCGTAAGGCCATGTATGACATGGGATCTGCCGCTGAGTAATGGTCAGAGTAAGGCCATGTAGGACATACGGTCTGCCGCTGGGTGATAGTCAAATTAAGGCAATGTGTGACGTGGTCTGCCTCTGGGTAATGGTCAGAGCAAGGCCATGTATGACATGCTGTCTGCCTCTGAGTGATGGTCAGAGTAAGGCCATGTAGGACATGCTGTCTGCCTCCGGGTAAAGGTCAGAGTAGGTAACATGAAGGGCATGTATGTGACTGCTGCTCACAATGAACATGTGACTGCTACCAGCCTCTTCCAGGTCCAGTACCTGAGCTCCTGGTGCAGTGGAGCAGAGTAAGGCTGGGCAGTGGGAGGGGTACTTGCTTTCTCTGAATCAGGTCAAAGTTTTTGATAGGGTTAACCAAGAGAACTTCTGGTCTGTTCTACTAAGTTGTGGCCTGTTGGGAGCATCTGTCGATTGGCTCAGGACATCGTATTCAGGGGCTGAGACTTTCTCACTGGTCTACGATTGGGTAGGCTGAACTTTTCAGGTTGGGTCTGGTGTCTGTCAGGACTGTCCTCTGAGCCCCTCACTATATGTGTTTGGAATTGATCCTTTTCTTGAGGATTGATAGTGGATCTCTGTCAGGGGTCAGGATGGATCAGGAAGTTGCTGAAAGCCACTCAGAGTGCCACAGGACTTGGCATATAGTTTGGCTGCGGAGAATACTCCAAAACAAAACTGGATTATTCATCTACCTGAGCAGTGTATGTATTTTGCCAGAGTCTCTCTGGAGCCAGGGCTACAACTGGTTCTTCCTAACATCCTGTGGGAATAGGTTGAACCTGATTAGGAGAGAGGTGAAGTAGCACGCGAGGAGACGATATTGTGTATGGTCAACCACATTGTATTTCTTGTAAACATCTTTAAGACCAACATATGCAACTTCTGGTTACTCTCCTGCAGGGGATAATTTGGCCTTTCTTCCACGAATGGGAAACAGGAGGGCAAGTGAAGAATCTTCGCATGCTGCATAAACATCTTCTGACTTATGCTACTGTGGGGTTTGGGGAAGTGGGAGATCTCTTCAGGAAGCTCATTGACAAGAGCATCCAGATGCCCCTGGCACTCAATGACTACCCAAGTTGGGACCTGGGCCAAAGCTGTGTTTGTTGAAATGCATCAGGTTCGTCTTGAAGCTTTGGGACTTGGCACAGTTTCCACAGGAACATGTATGTATGGCATAATCTGAAGTACAGGTGCTCTGGAGATCGGGGTTATCCATGTGTAGAGTGCAGCAATGTGTTGTAAAGCACTTCCTACTTCAATGCCCCTTTAATGCAGAGAGGTACAATCGGGTGGGAGCCTTCATTGGTTGGCTGGCCTTTCCTATGTGGAATGGGCTTATGGGGTATTCAGAGACCTTGGTGGCAAGGAGTGATAGACTTTCATAGAATCCTAGACTGGTAGACTTGGAAGGGACCTCCAGGGTCATTGGGTCCTCCAGGGTCATCGGGTCCAACCCTCTTGCTCAGAGCAGGATCACTAAGTCATTCCAGACAGATGTCTGTCCAGCCTTTGTTTGAACACTTCCATTGAAGGTGAACTCAGCACCTCCCGTGGTAACTTTGTTACCAGTCATCCTAGTGGTCAGGTTTCAGAAGTGGAACACATGGTGTTTAGTCTCAATGGAGCAGAAAATCCGCCCTGTGGATGAGGAGAATAAAACCATCTGTGGTGAAGGTGCGCTCTGTGGATTATGTGAGGTTCAGCACAGATAAGGCTTCTCTCCTATCTCACAATCAGGGATATGGCCCTATTGGTTCACACGTTCTTATAGGCGACTTTCAGTCCTGCAGACTGTCGGCCATTGTAAAAAGGCCATTAGACTCCTGATGAAAGATTATTTATCTGCATCAAAGACACACGTAGAACCCATTTGTGGGTGATACACACAGTCAGCATCTCTTCTGGCTGGCACTCACTTTGGTTTTCCACTGAGTATTTAGATCAAGTCGGTGGATACATGGTAGGATTCTTTTAGAACTAAGACATTTGCGAATGTTACAAACAGTCACTTCCAGCACTCAGTTTGGTTTTCAGAGTAAATCCATAGACACATGGTATTCTATAGGTTGGCCATGCCATGTCAGTACTAAGTCTTGCTAATCATGCCACCCACCATAGGTAGAGTCTTTGACAAAATGTTGGAACCCATTTGTGAGCGTCATGCCTAGTTAGTATCCATTGGGCTGGCACTCACTTTGGGTCTCCACGAAGGATGAGAAGATATATGGCGGTACTTTGCGAGAGGGGTCATGCTTTGTCATTACTCACCATAGGTTTCCACCAAGAATCTAGTAGAGCGGCCTTTGGGAGGTACAATATCTGACATCTCTACGGAGCTTGGGATGGGACCCCTGAGGTGACACCATTCCTGACTGCCTTTCCCTGAAGCGGCCTCTCCTAACTGTAGCATCATTGTTGATGGTAAGAATCCCCGTTGAAAGGAGATATCGGAGGAACTAGTCCATCTCCGGCCTCCCCTCTTATCAATGTTGCATCCTTATCTGGCAGTAAGTACCATTTTTGCTCTGGTTTTAACCCCTTAAGGACCAAGCCGTTTTGTACCTTAACCCCCTCAGTGGCGGGTTTCTTACCCCCTGTCAGACCCACCAGGGCAGGTTCTTTAACCCCTTCAGTGGTGGGTTTCTTACCCCGCCATCAGACCCACCAGGGCAGGTTCTTTAACCCCTTCAGTGGCGGGTTTCTTACCCCGCCGTCAGACCCACCAGGGCAGGTTCTTTAACCCCCTCAGTGCGGGTTTCTTACCCCCGTCAGACCCACCAGGGCAGGTTCTTTAACCCCTTCAGTGGCGGGTTTCTTACCCCCGTCAGACCCACCAGGGCAGGTTCTTTAACCCCCTCAGTGGCGTGTTTCTTACCCCCCTGTCAGACCCACCAGGGCAGGTTCTTTAACCCCTTGAGTGGTGGGTTTCTTACCCCGTCAGACCCACCAGGGCAGGTTCTTTAACCCCCTCAGTGGCGGGTTTCTTACCCCCCTGTCAGACCCATCAGGGCAGGTATTTTAAATGGTCTAATCATTTAATTTCAACTAATTTTGCAGTCTCATTCCAAGAGCCATAACTTTTTCATTTCCCCACTGACACGGCCGTATGAGGGCTTGTTTTTTGCGGGACAAGTTGTACTTTTTTATGGCATCATTTTTGGGTAAATATAATGTATTGCAACTTTTGTAAAAAAAATTTGTAGGGAGATTGGAGAAAAAAAAAAAAGAAGTTCAGCCATTAGTTTTTTGGATTTGATTTTTACGGCGTTCAGCGTGCGGAATAAATAGTGTGATAACGATATTCTCTGATTTACATGATTTCGGCGATAACAAGTTTATACAGTTTTTATGTTTTGCTATTTTTGTACATTTAAAACACATTTTTTTCTTAAAAGGTTTGCTTTTGTGTTGCCACATTCCATGAGCCGTAATAATGTTATTTCCCATTGCCAGCGCTCTAGACGGCCGTGTTTATTGCGGGATGAACTCCAGTCTTCATTTATCTCATTTTTAGGAACATGTAAAAATTTGATCGCTTTTTATTCCATTTTTTTCTAGGGGCAAGATTAACAAAATCTGTAATTCTGGCATGTTTTTTACTTTTCACTGCATATTCTGAGCAGTATAAATAATGTATTAAAGTAATTCTACAGGCCGGTACGATTATGGCAATACCAAATTGTAATAGGCTTTTTCTTTTTCGCAGTTAAAAAAAATAAAAAAATATATACATGCAAATATATATATATACAGATAGTCCCCAACTTGCAAACGTTCGCGTTATGAACTTCGGAAGTTACGAACAATCTGTCCTGCACAGTATGATGTCATGCTATGGCATGACATCATACTGTGCAGGGACTAGACAGGCTTCTATCAAGCCTGTCCGGTCAGATCGCGGGACTCTGTGCGGTTGCTAGGCAGTCGAGGGCCCTGTGAAAGGCCCTAGGGCTGGCCATGCAGAGCGCCTATCAAGCCGTGCGCTTGATAGGCACTCTGCATAGGCAGCCCTGGGGCCTTTCAGGAAGTGCTGCCGCCGAGAGTCTGCTGTAAGAACAGCCGGCACGTGAGGTTGTACGGAGCGGGATCCACCCGCGATCCTGCTCCATACAAACATTTGTTCGGACCTATGAACAAATGTACTTGCGAACCGGCTCCTGGAACAGAACCTGTTCGCTAGTAGGGGACCCTCTGTATATATATATTTCTTTAATCGCTGCATTCAAAGACCCTGATCATTTAACTCTTTATCAGCGGAGCTGTGTGGGGTTTTATTTTGCGGGATGAGTCGTACTTTTTATTATCATCTATTGATCTGTGCAGCATTTTGATCACTTTCTATTCCGTTTTTTGTATGGTGAGATAGACTAAATTAGCTGTTTTTCCCATGATTTAAATGTTTTTGCCATGCCGTGCCCCCTGCAGATTGACCTCTTCCCACTCCAGACTGTACATTTACATCCTGCAGCGTCGGAGTATGTATGAAGAGAGATCGCGGCGTAACCTCTCTGCATACAGCACAGGCGTCAGCTGTTTATTACAGCTGACACCCACGGGCAATAGCTGCAATCGTACAGCATTACGTCATACTGCAGGAGCGATAAAAGCATCGCTAGTTGTGGTCCCCCAGGGGACCTTTAAAGAAAAGTTAAAATAAGATCAATAAAGTCTTATTTATTGTTAAAAAAAAAGTAATAAAAAAGTTTAAAATCGCCCCCCTTTTGCCATATATAGAAGAAAAAAAATATAAATCATAAAAGAAAAATACATATTTGGTATCGCCGCGTCCGTAAAAGTCCGATCTATCAAAGTAGCACATTATTTACCCAACATGGTGAACGTAGTCCGAAAAAAAAAAATAAAGAAAGCCAGAAATGCACTTTTTCAGTCACCCTGTCTCCCAGAAAAAATGCTCTAAAAAGCGATCAAAGACTCGTATGTATTCTGGATTGGTACTAACGTAAACTACAGGACATCCTGCAAAAAATGAGCCTTTGCTCAACTACGTCGATGGAAAAAAGTTGTGCGCAGAAGATACAGCAACAACAAATTTTAAAAATTTAACAACTTAAAGGGGTTGTCTCGCGGCAAACATCAAAATTGTACCTTACCCCATTCCCCCTGTCACCCCCCTGGCATAAAATAGCATTTTAAAGCAGTTTTTAAACCGCTTGCTACTCACCGATGTGATGAAAGATGAACTTATAAAATTCTTCTCCCAAGATGGCCGCCGGTCCTTTCCCAGGGATGCACTGCGGTTTTCTCCCATGGTGCACCGCGGGTCTTCTCCCATGGTGCACCATGGGCTCTGTGTGTTCCATTGCCAATTCCAGCCTCCTGATTGGCTGGAATCGGCACACGTGACGGGGCGGAGCTACGCGATGACGCGTAGAAGGGGGCGGAGCCAGAACGCCGCTCGTGCCCGGATCGTCCAGAAGGGAGAAGACCCTTCTGCGCAAGTGCGTCTAAAAAAGCAAGACGACCCCGAAATTAGACGGAGCCATGGAGACGGGGACGCCAGCAACGGAGGAGGTAAGTGAATAACTTCTGTATGGCTCATATTTAATGCACGATGTATATTACAAAGTGCATTATTATGGCCATACAGAAGTGTATAACCCCACTTGCTGCCGCGAGACAACCCCTTTAAACAAAAAACAAAACAAAAAAACCCTCCAAGTTTGGTATGGCAGTAATCGTACCGACCCGCAGAATAAAGTTATCAGGTCGTTTTCGTTGCAGTTTGTGCGCCGTAGAAACAAGAAGCACCGAAAGATGGCGAAGTGTCTTTTTTTTTTTTTTCATCTAACTCCACTTAGAAATTTGTAACGGTTTTTCAGTCCATTATACGGTATCATTGAAGAATACAACTCGTCCCGCAAAAAACAACAAGCCAGTTGGATCGATGGGTAAATAAAGGAGTTACGATTTTTCAAACGGGGGAGGAAAAAACAAAGGAAGAAAAAAAGGGCCGTGTCATTAAAGGGTTAAATAATGTACCATCTTCCCTCTCTGGGTCATTACGGCGCACGGATACCACATGTGTAATTTGGTTTTTAATTTTAAATTTTTTACAAAATAAAGGGAGACAAGTGCTTTTATTTTTTTTTTCTTACTTTTTTTTTTTTTAACTTTTTTAAAATTCGTGTCTCTTTAGGGCAGGGGTCCCCAACACCAGTCCTCAGGGACCACCAACAGGTCATGTTTTCAGGATATCCTACAGTAAGAACACCTGTGGCAATGTCTGAGGCACTGACAATAATTACATCACCTGTGCAACACTGAGAAAATCCTGAAAACATGACCTGTTGGCGGTCCATGGGGACTGGAGTTGGGGAACACTGCTTTAGGGGACTTCCACAGAGACCCATCAGGACCCCCTGATCACATTGCGGGGGTCCAATGGTGTCAGCCCTTTACATGCTGCGGTCGCATAGACTGCAGCATGTAAAGGGTTAACACAGCAGAGATCAGAGGTTTTCTCCATTCTCTGCTGTGTAAGAGCTGGTGTTCAGCTATCTTCTGTCAGCCCTTTACATGCTGCAGTCGCTTAGACCACGGCATGTAAAGGGTTAACAGCAGAGATCGGAGGTTTTCTCTGATCAATGCTGTAAGAGCTGATGTCCGGCTATCCTCTGACAGCCAAGCACCAGCTCTCTCTGCCACAGAGACCATCTTCCAGCTTTTGACAAGCCCATGGTCTCTGTGGCAACCTGTAAACAAAGCAGTGCAGGAGTTTGAAAATAGAAGCGGGAGATTGCCGACAGATCGGTGATATCTTCTTGCTTCTTTTTTTAAAGTCCTGCACTGTTCTATGAGGGACTGTGCAGGCAGAGCACACTGCCACAGCTTATGGCATTGTGCTCTGCAGGTCCCATAGTGAGACATAGCCCGCAAATCTTCTGGGCTATATCCCTATGGGCAATGGAGCTCCTCACGGAAAGATTTCCGGGCGTGCCACTCAAGAGGTTAAGAACCAGACACTTTTTAGGGATTTTACTCATGTGGTAGTTTAACTGCCCTTTTTTTCCCTTTAGCTATTAAATTATTTTTGTTGTGTTTTTTTTTCCGTGACATATAGGGCGATTTTTTAAAATATCTTTTTCACTGACTTTTTGCCACGTTTTTTAGTTTTATTGGAGGAAAAAGCAAAAAAAAGTTAACATTTTTAGTTTTTTTTAAAAATTGGTATATTTATGCTAAAATAAAGTATGGGACCGGGTTCCCCATTTTGTTTCAGATGTTTTGATATATAATATACAGTTTTGGATTACAGGGCGCATACGGCGACGGTTTTGGGTTATTTTCTTTCTTATGTTTATATTGTTGTTTTATTCTGTAATTTTGTTTTACTTATTTATGGAATTATTTCTTTGACCCCTAAATATGTCCCCCATGATGTCATGTAAGACCTCTGGGGGACATTCATGTTTTCTTTTTTTTTTAAATTTGACACTTTTCCCACTGTAGCTGAGGCATCCATAGGAGCTGCATACATAGGAGCCCCAGTTACAGGGGAAACATACCCTGTAGTGACATGAGTCGCTGTCAGAGCTGTCATTGAGCGCTGGCTGTGATTGGCTAAGCGTCATCCAATCAGAGGCCGAGTTTCTAGGAGGCGGGGATTTTTCAATCCCCGGCCAGAAGAGAAGAAGAGAAAAAGTGCCAGGGACCAAGGAGAAGACGCGACCAGGCCGATAGCACTACTTAGGTGATGTATGTGTATTTTATTTATTCCTGCAGCTAAGGCTTAGGTTATGGCTTTGAAAGTAGGATTTCCTACTGTCAAAGTTGCATCGCACCACACAAAAATCGCGTTTTCATGTGATGCGATGCAACAGAGAGGAAGGCTCCATAGGGAAACATGGGCTACAAAACCTCACGAGTCGCAGTCATATGGCCGGACCCGCAAGGTTTTTGTGTCGGGGTGTTGTTTTTTAATTCTATCCTGTGAAGACATTAGGCTTTTTTCGGTGATTCCTGCAATATCCCCTGGGGCCGCTCTCACATGAGCGTTTGTAAAGGTTTTCCTACGTAGCGCTGTTACTGCATACTTTGTGCTGTGACAACGCAGGCACTGCCAGCTGATGATGTCACCATTATCCCTGCTCCCGGAGGCAGAGAAAGCAGCGTTAAAAACATGGTTTTAAGGCACCCCATTCATTTCAAAAAGTGATGCAGCGCGTCAAAAACGAGCAGCAACGCCCGAAAATAGAACATACAGCATTGGTTTCATCGTGCATTATAAACGCTGCGCAAAAACGCCCCTCTGAGAAGCCCCACGGAGATAAATGGAGGCTTAGTGCAGCACTTTTAAGGCCTGTGTGTGGGAGGCGTAAAAGTGGCATTTTGTGTTGAGTTCGGAGAAACCGCCTGTTATATTAGCAGTGTTATTTTACTTTTGCAAACAGCTAAAAGTTTGTAAATTTGGCAAACAATTTGCAGCGGGAAACGAGCGATTTTGATTGTTTTATGCCCCTTTTTCAATATACAATGATTAAGGGCCGAGTCCTAATAGTAGGGATATGGGTTTTTGCTCATGTGAATGGGGGGTGTTTTTTGTTATTTATTCCCTTGCAATGTTCTGGAGGCGTGGCCATGAAGGAGGGTGTGGCCATGAAGGAGGGTGTGGCCATGAAGGAGGGCGTGGCCATGAAGGAGGGCGTGGTCATGAAGGAGGGCGTGGCCATGAAGGAGGGCGTGGCCATGAAGGAGGGCGTGGCCATGAAGGAGGGCGTGGCCATGAAGGAGGGCGTGGCCATGAAGTGCATTGACTACAAGTCTCCTTGACTTCCGCCTTTACATCGGTTTCCTTGATTTTACGGATGTAGATATGGACTGGAAGCTTCTGACATTCTGGCTTCTGCTGTGGAGTGTTTTTTCTGGACCGACCCGCTTGCGCTCCGCTGTATGTTTGATGTTGGAGGGATTATATCACAGTTTGGATAGAGGTAAAGGACACTTACCACCGGGTCATACTCCCACAGCTGATTGCCTCTTAGATGGTGGCATTTCAGCATTATCACTGGGCCATTAAGCTTGGAGACATCTAAACACAAGTCATCTGTTCGGATTTCTTTGCTAGCTGTGTAAGAAAACACCTTGGGTAACAGAAAAAGTATGATGAGTCCGCTGCTGGAGGATCTGTCAGAACAGTCAATGATATGGTAGAAAACATATTACATATCTTGCAATTTGTGGCTAGAGAGCTGGTAAAGCTTGAAAGACCTATTATATATACCGTGCTTCCTCGAAAATAAGCCCTAGCATGATTTTTGAGGAATTTTGTGGAGGCTGGAAATATAAGCCCTAGGTACAATTAAATAAAAAAAAGTCACTAGGAATGCATTGGGTGCGTAAAAACGAACATACAAAACGCAATTGCTGCATTTTTACAACGCTTTTCCGGGTCAGCTGAGTCACCCAACCGGCTCGTTTCAGGTCCCTCCCGCTGCTTTCCAGAGCCCTGCAGCAGTTCCCGCAGTCCTCGGCCGCCCACACAGCACCACTTCCTGGTTACAGGATTCATAAATCCTGCCTCCACAAAGCAATGGCTGTGACTGGTTCTTCGAGTGCTGCGCCTCAGCCAACCAATTCAGCATATCACCTGAAAATAAGCCCTGGCGCCTCTTTTAGGAGAACAATTAATATAAGATCCTGACTTATTTTGTGGAAACACGGTATCTCACATACATGCACAGCAACATCCATGGTAGAACTAAGCTATCATGTTTATTTACACCCTTTTTATGAACCCTTAATCTCATTTGCCTTGGCAGGAGCTGCCTGACACTGGTTGCTATAGTTAAATTTACCCATTAAGTATGAGTGTATGTTAAGGTGACCCATCCACCATTAACAACTAGCCATGGGCCTTTGAGTGAGTTACTTCTGTAATCCAGTGCTTTGTGCCTCAGCTATAATCCTATTACACCGTGTGTTGTGTAAGAGAAGCAGTTGCCTTCCCTCTAACCACTTAGATGTTTCGGTCAGCATTGAATGCAGCATCTAAGGTGTTAGCTGTGATCAAGGCTGCTGCAGGCAGGTATCAGCTGTGTAACGCAGCTATCACCCACCAAATAAGGAGTGTCCTCTGCTCCCGAGTCCGCAGGCACACGTTCTTCCTCACTCACCTCAAGCTAGTATGTACACTATTTTCCCCTATACTGTAGTTGCCCTCACACCAGTCCAAGCTTCTAGCCATCTTCGACACCCCCCTCCCCCCCCCCCCCGAGTACAGCCGCAGCCTCCCCATTCAGGTGCAGTCCATCACTGCCAAACATGACGTTAGTCCGCTTCTCTGCACACCAGTTCACTAGCCATTTGTTTACTCCTAATACCTTGCTGTCTTTTTGGTGTGGCACATGGCAAGTAGAAAATACTACTTTTAAAGGTTTTACCCTAAGCTTATGGCTTAGGTCCTTGAAATTATTTTTAAGGACCTTACCCTACCTCTAATGTCGACACTGATACCCATGTGCACCATGACAACTGGGTCCCAATCAGCCCTTCCCAATAATCCGTCAACCCAATTAGAGATATGGCAATCTTTCATAAAGTTTAACCTATCGGGCCCCTTAACGACTGAGTCCCCACTACCAGGACCTCTCTGGTGTTTCCTATTCCTCTTCTTACTCTCCTAACTGTAACCCAGCTAGCGTCCTCCATTGTCCTGCACCACCCTGCTACCCCAGCGAGCGCCTCATATTACCAATGTAGAGCAGCATGCACCCTCCACGGCTGTTCCAGGACTGCTCCCCTCCCACGTGGCACCATGCTTACAAGCCCCCACGCTCCCTTCCTCCATGCAGATGCAGTAATTACACTTATTGTAAACGGACCGAATCTCCTGGTTTTACAGCTCCTGTTTATTTCTGACTTCTATTAAAAGTGATGCAAAAATTGGCCTTTTATTGTGGAGCATCCAGCCTGACTTTATACCAGGATACCATCTAAACTATTGCATTAAAGGGTTAATAGAAGAGACTGCAAACTGGCGTGAACACACATCGTACCTGGTTTCCTCCCATTCCATGGCAGTTGAAAATGCCAACTTTTTCATTTTCTTTTCTTGCCATATTGTCCAAACACTGATTAGTCTCAACATTTCTGATCTGCATAGAAAACACCAGAGTAGTTACATTTATAAGCAGTCTATATACAGCAACAATATGCAACGATGTACAGCGAGGACCCGCGCCGCCCCACCGCCACCCCACCGCCAGGGCCCGCGCCGCCCCACTGCCAGGGCCCGCGCCGCCCCACCGCCAGGGCCCGCGCCGCCCCAACAATTCCTCATTTGAACGAGCCAGCAATGTCGGAGTTCTTGCATTTGCTCCTGCAGTCTGTTAATATCAGCAGATACATAGTTGGTTTGATCATAATACACGCGAAGCTCTTGCCTGAGCTTCCAGCAGCATGGACAGAAGTGAACCCCTAGTGTGTGAGCACTGACTGCAGAGAGGAGTCCGATGGCTTCCTGCATACACAGACCGGTATAGAAGGCACAGCCCTGGACTCCGAGGCCCATAGGACCCGACACATTCCCTTTAACGCTTCTCCTATTATACTGTGGCTTATCAATCATTTTGCAGGCATCTTATGAAGAGAGGTTTATATGTATAACATTTTAGAGAGCTTACCTCCCCCAAGGAGAAATAATGACGAGGTATCTGGGAATCAGGATAAACAGTCTCTAAGTACCAAGAAAATGGTTTGCACTGAAGTTTATGCCTCAAGGCAACTCTTGAAGATATGTCTCCATAATCTACTTTAGTCACACCTGGAATTATAAGAAATGCTACAATTAGCTTGAGAACTGGAATCAAAACTGTAGACATATGTTAAAGCCTATACACCAGGTTCTCCTTCCTCTCATTTGCTGCTGTTTGCACCCAGTTTCATACTTGAGTTCTGATTTTCCTATTTTTCTGTTGCCCTGCTGTCTGCAATCCACTCTGAGGCAGGGGGCGTGTAGCAAGTCTAGCATTCTGCCAGTACTTCACTGCCCTGTACTTCTTTTCCCTTACTTGCCATGCTGCACTGATCTGTCTCTGGTCCATCTGAATGCCCAGTCCTCCACTTTCTCAGGACAATTCAGGCATTTGGAGACACTCTGGTTAGTATACCCTATCTAGTGTATTATACATACATAACAGCAGGAGAGGCAGAGATTGTGCAGACTGCAGACACTGGGGGCTAGTTACAAACACCATCTAAAGGCCAGACGGCACAAACTAATGCTATTTTTACACTAGACAATAGTTGACTGAGCAGCAGCACAAGCGCGGACATCGCCACCAAGGTGGTTGGCGCTCGTGCAGAGCGTTTAGGCAGACTTATCGCTGGATTGCGGGCTTCTCGCTCAGCGCTTCATCCTCTATGCACCCGTGATCAAGCAGTAGCTTTTATGCTGACTGAGTCAGTGATGATGGCGGGTGAACAACTAGTGAGCGATTGTTTTGTGTAAATGGCCCAACAGACTAGACAGTCTTAAAATGCACCAGATTTATCAGTCTTTTCACGGCAGCAGAAGAATCTCTGACAAAGATCGGCAAGGAATATTGCTGCACAGATTTACCACAGTAGCTCCACTGAACTGAACGTCTGTGGAATTTTAAGACTTAGGCCTCCTTCCCACGGACGGATTTCCGCCGCGTAATTTGCGGCGGAAATCCGCTGCGTTGCCCCCTGCTATTAGGTTCTATTGAACCTAATAGCTCAGTGCTCACGGTGCGGAATTCCACCGCGGAATTCCGCACCGTGAAATCTCCCGTCCTCACCCATGGCATGCTCTATTTGCCGCGGGTGTACGCGCGGACGGCTTCCATTGCAGTCAATGGAAGCCGTCTGTCACGCTATCTTCCGCTGTAGCACAGCAGAAGATAGCGTGAAACTGCTTCCCCGCCTACCGCGTCACATGACGCGGCCGACCATGTCATGTGACGCAGTGGGCGTGTCATGTGACGTAGCCGGCGTGTCACATGACGCTGTGGTGCGTCACATCGAAGCGTCATGCGGGAGCGAGGACACCGGATCCGCAGGTAAGTTTGGAGGTCTCTGGGGGGGCGCCATGATGGGCTCCACGCCCTTTTTGGAGTCGTCATAAAAATGTGTCCAAAAGTGTCTAAAAGTACATAATAAATGTGGTGAGAAGTGTGTATGACAGTTTCTGGTTCAATTTCTGCCACAAAACTGTCATATACGGAATAGTAAATGTGCCCACTGTGTCTGCAGAGAGCAGGGAGCAGCCAGTGAAGATAGCTCCTCCCCCACGTCCTAGCATACCAGTAACTACAGAAGCTCAGTACCTGCAAACAGGCAGTGGATTGTATAGTGGCTGGCACTTTAAACTTGGTACGTATATTATAAGATTGATGAAGTACACACTAACTATTACATGAGCATACACTTTCTGGATAGTTAGTGCTCCTTTAACCATAGATTAAATTCCTTCCAAAAGGTAATCGTTACATTTTCTTGTGCGGTTTTATTAATTAGATGTAAGCTTGTAGAGCTGCCATTAAATCCTTCTGTCCCAGTCTACACCAAGCTGTCAAGGGAACTTAAAGGGGTTGTCAGAGTTAAAGAATGATCTTCCCCATACCCAAACATAATAGCAGCTAAGCATCACCTCTTGGGGTCCCGCTGCCAACGGTACGTACAGGGCAGACGTGGAGCTGCCAGCAAGGGGCATGCGGGCAGCTAGAGGAGGATTCATGCTTTCATTATGTTTTGGGCATCAGCAAGATAGAACATCAAAATATAAAGCATTTAAAATGAATTCTGAAGCGTCGGCTTTTAACAATCCCTGCAGCCGTTCGACTGAAAACCAACATTTCAAGAATATTTTGGTTAGGAACAAATGCACGAACTCAGCAGCACACCAAGAAACCGCCTAAGCGGGGGAGATATAGATGAAATAAACTTGAAGCTGAAGGGTGCACGCTTACCAGTGGACCCGGACTTCTAAGATCCTCAGAAACGTTAGGTAGAGATGGTAGCGTAAGCAGCACTCCGTGGAACTCTTTTCAAGAAAAGATCTTCAGGCAATCTTCATATGATAAAAGGTCCATACGACATCTTTATTGTTGTAAACAAAACTTAGAACTCCACGTACATATAGGAGCTTGTGCGACGTTTCGTCCTTCTCAGAGGACTTTCTCAAGCATGTTCTAAGTTTTGTTCTAAAAGAGTTCCACGGAGTGCTGCTTACGCTACCATCTCTATCTAAGAATATTTTGGTTTGGACAGTAACAAGAAAGGAACACAAAAGGTTAAAAAATGTCTAAGAACCCAATTTAAATAAGTGATTTTGTGAAGATGTATTTGCTTCTAGTTGCTGATAGGTCCTTGTAAATAATGTTACCTAAATACAGAGGAAGTGTGGAAGATGGACAAGGCTTTAGAAGCTGAGAGTTAGACACCAGTGGACCTCCTCTGGCCTTCAGAAACCATTCACAGTGGCACAACTTCCATTAGTTGTTGGATATCGGCCCCTGCGGACAGGAAACTTCTTGCAGTTGCCCCAAGTTAGACTGCAGGAAGGTTCATGCTGCTTGTGTACAAGTCTGCCCTCAGCAGCAGGAATCTGGATCCACCTGACCAGGAGATGTTTTACCGCTGATGGTTGACCCTAGTCTTTTTGTTCCTCTGGGCAGCGGTGGAGCTGGTTGCCTACCGTTATGGAGCATCAGTGCTAAGGAACAACTAACTGGGCAGGACGTACTAGTTGTACTTGGCGGACGCCTGCTGGGCTGCACACGCTCTGTTCCAAGATTCCCGACATCCCCCTCAGACGCCTGAGTGGACAGGTCGCTGATGCCCGCAGGGTCCTTTCAGTGGATAGGTTACCCCGGTTATGCCATTCTCTGTATACAGTTGACCCTATTGTACGGAAACCCCCCACAAGGTTGGCAGCTTTTGAAATACTAGCCCTGATTAGTCTAAGAGACGGCCGACTGCGCTGGAAGTCGCTCAGATCGCTGGATCTTCATATTTTAATGTGAATGATTCTCATTGACACAGATTAGTGGAAATCTTGCTCCATGGATTTTATGCCGCACTCCGGGGGTCACAGGATAATGTCCTTACAGGAAAGCGCCAATCATGAGGGCGGCGTCTCTAATAAACTGGCTAGTCAGTGTAGCTTTTGCATTGATAAGGTTAGCAAGGCGTTGGGGATAGATAGAATGGACTATGGCTGCAGCGTCACACAGGCGGATCTCTGTAACCATGGAGATACATAGCTGTGGGGCAGGAAGCAAACTATTCTTCACCATGTCTCCGCTGTTTGTTCATTGCGCCAAAAGTCTCAAATCCCCATGACTCCGCCCCTCCTGCTGCCCCATGATTCTGCTCCCTCCATAACACTGCCCCTCCCGCCCCCCCCCATATGACTCGGCCCCTCCCGACCCCTCCCCCCCCATCGACTCGGCCCCTCCCGACCCCCTCCCCCCCCATGACTCGGCCCCTCCCGACCCCCCCATGACTCGGCCCCTCCCGACCCCCTCCCCCCCCCATGACTCGGCCCCTCCCGACCCCCTCCCCCCCATGACTCGGCCCCTCCCGACCCCCTCCCCCCCCCCATGACTCGGCCCCTCCCGACCCCCTCCCCCCCCCATGACTCGGCCCCTCCCGACCCTCTCCCCCCATGACTCGGCCCCTCCCGACCCTCTCCCCCCATGACTCGGCCCCTCCCGACCCTCTCCCCCCATGACTCGGCCCCTCCTGTTTCCCCCCCCATGACTCGGCCCCTCCTGTCCCGCCCCATGACACTGCCCCTTCCGCCCCCTTATTACTCTGCTCCCCCCATGACACTGCCCCACATGACTCTGCCCCTCCTGACCCCCCCCATGACACTGCCCCTTCCGCCCCCTTATTACTCTGCTCCCCCCATGACACTGCCCCCCCCATGACTCTGCCCCTCCTGACCCCCCCCATGACACGCTCCCTTCCACCCCCTTATTACTCTGCTCCCCACATGACACTGCCCCACTGCCCCCCATGACTCTGCCCCTCCTGACCCCCCCATGACACTGCCCCTTCCATCCCCTTATTACTCTGCTCCCCCTATGACACTGCCCCCCCATGACTCTGCCCCTCCTGACCCCCCCTTATGACACTGCCCCTTCCGCCCCCTTATTACTCTGCTCCCCCCATGACTCTGCCCCTCCTGACCCCCCCCATGACACGCTCCCTTCCGCCCCCTTATTACTCTGCTCCCCACATGACACTGCCCCACTGCCCCCCATGACTCTGCCCCTCCTGACCCCCCCATGACACTGCCCCTTCCATCCCCTTATTACTCTGCTCCCCCTATGACACTGCCCCCCCCATGACTCTGCCCCTCCTGACCCCCCCCCCCTTATGACACTGCCCCTTCCGCCCCCTTATTACTCTGCTCCCCCCATGATACTGCCCCACGGCCCCCCCCCCCAATGACTCTGCCCCTCCCTTATTATATACTAAAAATGATCACTCTATATAAATGTTAAGACTCCATATGAACCGCGGCGGACCGTACAGACGGGTGCGACACACGTGTGCCTGCATGCGGCCACAGATCAATAAGAGCCGGTAGATGGAGCCAAGACTGCATATAGTGTGGCCCGTCACTCTACGGTCATACGCTACTGAGCTTTGCCAAGAGAGGAGCGCCTCACGCCCTTCAGACGGACGGAAGACAGGTCCTCATTCAGCAACCCTCAACAGAAAGGACTTCATGTGAAACGAGCTGACAAGAATGAGGGGCGGACTGAGGCAACCCAGAGAGGCATCTGCCATGAAGCAAGCTGGGGCGCCACCTTGTGGTAAGTGGGCTTCGGTGCGCTGTCCCTGAACTCTAATCAACCAGCCAGAATTTCACAGAGGCAGTATCAGTCCAGAGAAAAGATTTAGCAAAACTTACTGCGTGGACCCTCAAACTAATAAATTTAAAATATAACTTTTATTTGCAATACTTAAAATAAAGAAGAACAAACACACATACATATATCATATAAGATGAGGACGTATCAGAAAAAAAATTATATAAGTGGCATCGATCAAAATTTATAAGTGGGTGTGGACCAATCAAGTGTGGTAGCAAAAAGGTTTTCCTTGCACTCAACTGTTCTGTAATGATGGTCCTGAGTCAATAAGATGGAGAAAAATTATTGCACAGGCGTCATCCTAATAATAAGGGGTGACCTTGCCAATGCCTGAGCAATAGTATGACCTGATGCCACCTCTTCAAGGAAATAAAGACCAGCCAGGTCGAATGACAAAAATTTGCACTCAACTATTATGTAATCTTTGTCCTGTGATTTACAGAAAGGTAATTAACGTTGTTGCTCAGGTGTCATCCTAATAATTAGGGGCGACATCACGGAAAACCTGAGCGATGGTAAAAACCCTACGCGTTTCCCCCACAAAAAGTGGGTTCCTCAGGGGTTCAAATAGAACAATTCCAGCCAAAAATCGTAAAACCGGATAATGGCTGTAATAGATAAATACCAGCAAAAGGTAATATAGCTGGGTAGTGGCCTCAAAAAAGACAAAATCTTCAGAAGATAACGTATCTGTTATCCCTCAGCGATAATAAAGAAGAGAATTAAAATAAAAATCTACTCTCCTAGGTAATTTGAGACCATAAATATGGTTCCTAGTCAATAGAACGCCGTTTTTGTTGCAAAAAAAAGGAGACCAGCTAGTGTTAAATTAGATATAGATATCCCAACTAGACGATACTAAAGCTCTAGCCAGAATAGAGTATCCCCAGTTGATGCTAATATCATCAGTAAGGAGACAGAAACAAAATAAAGAAAATGAAAAACCGGCAGCATGTCAGTCCTGGTGGTGGGCTGACAGCATAATGAATGTCTGGATCACTTGGTCTTAAATAGGAATAGATTGTCCAACCTCTCCATGGGAGTGTCACTCTAATAGCCAATCATAGTTCATGATGTCAGCCGTTGTCATGGTAGTTAATTAGCTTCACCACCTACCAATGCTAAATCAAGTTATGTGGATCAAATCAGGTGAGCGGTCCATCTTAAGTGTACGGACCTATATGAGCAGATGGAAGAGCAATGTATTTGATCGCTTTAGGAACCGCTGATAGCTGTCAAAGAGTCCCGTGCGTCTCCGTAGTACCGTGCGTGCGTACCGTGACGTCATCGCGCGACAAACACGTGATACAGCCCATTTGTTGCCATAGTGGAGCGGGTGTGACATCATCGCGTTCAGCGGCATATATAATCATTCCTGCTACACATGGCTGAAGTATACAGCGGTATATATATAATCATTCCTGCTACACATGGCTGAAGTATACAGCGGTATATATGATCATTCCTGCTACACATGGCTGAAGTATACAGCGATATATATGATCATTCCTGCTACACATGGCTGAAGTATACAGCGGTATATATGATCATTCCTGCTACACATGGCTGAAGTATACAGCGGTATATATGATCATTCCTGCTACACATGGCTGAAGTATACAGCGGTATATATGATCATTCCTGCTACACATGGCTGAAGTATACAGCGGTATATATGATCATTCCTGCTACACATGGCTGAAGTATACAGCGGTATATATGATCATTCCTGCTACACATGGCTGAAGTATACAGCGGTATATATGATCATTCCTGCTACACATGGCTGAAGTATACAGCGGTGTATATGATCATTCCTGCTACACATGGCTGAAGTATACAGCGGTATATATGATCATTCCTGCTACACATGGCTGAAGTATACAGCGGTGTATATGATCATTCCTGCTACACATGGCTGAAGTATACAGCGGTATATATGATCATTCCTGCTACACATGGCTGAAGTATACAGCGGTATATATGATCATTCCTGCTACACATGGCTGAAGTATACAGCGGTATATATGATCATTCCTGCTACACATGGCTGAAGTATACAGCGGTGTATATGATCATTCCTGCTACACATGGCTGAAGTATACAGCGGTGTATATGATCATTCCTGCAACACATGACTGAGGTATACAGCGGTATATATGATCATTCCTGCTACACATGGCTGAAGTATACAGCGGTGTATATGATCATTCCTGCTACACATGGCTGAAGTATACAGCGGTATATATGATCATTCCTGCTACACATGACTGCATCATATAGTTGGTTACAAAGAGAGGATATAGCATATCGTGACAGCTGTATATTAATTAATCCAAAGAGACGAATTGAAGATGATGATATGGCATCCGATGATTGGCTGATATAGCATCATAGCAAAAGATGCAATTGGTACAGAGCAGATGTTCTGGCCTAGCAATACCCTTAGGCAGCAGCGATGCCACTTACTGCAAAAGAGGGGGTAATATTGCAATGTAATGTAGAGGCATCTAATAATAAAGATATAAATATGTCTACATGTTAGCACATTAGACCAAACGGTAGCCACACTATAAACCAATAATACTAATATAACAGTTAGGATATTGATGTCGAGATCAATCTGAGTCCAGGATATTTTATAAGACCATCATCAGATCCAGATTAGTGGTAAGTAGAAGATCATTATGCACAGAGATCATAATATATCAAGAGTCGATTATAAAGATGGTCAAAAAAGATGAAGTTATTTGGAGGCGTTTTGCTCCTCTGATGGTGGATTTACTACATATAAAATCACGTTAGCAGCACTGACTGTATGTCTCCACTAGATAAAGCAATTACAAGATAGCGGTTCGTTAAGTCCTTTTGGAGCGACTGACTGGATTCGAAAAATCCAACTGACCTCTTTTTGCAATAAGAGTCTATTTGTATCGCCACGTCGCCCATCTTGGCGGATGCATTCTATGCCCTGGAACTTGATCTGGGTTTCGTCCCCACCATGGGCATCCCAGATGTGTGTAGCTACGGGTGTTGGTTCGTTCCGTCTGATGTTGCCACGTAGTTCATTGGGCAGGAGCAGGTGGCCAAATACACGACATTCTTGGAGTGACAATTGATGAATTCTCGATTGTAGAATTCAGCAGATGTTGAGGCGCTGCGAAAAACAGGGCTTTTTGTGATAAACGAGCATGCTGCACACCCGGAACAAGGGAAAGTACCCTTTAGATTATGCCTACCCAACCACATACTTGCCGGGATTTCAGATTTAAGATGGCTCCTTACGAGCCGGTCCCGCAAGTTACGACCTCTTCTGAAAGTAATTAGTGGAGACGAGGGTAGTAGGTCACGAATGTCCTATCGTAAGTACCGATAATTCTAGTGATGTTTTGATCCTCTTTTTTACGGGGTTGTAATAGTTCCGTTCGCTTTTTTTCGGCTGCAAAGTTATAGGCCTCTGAGATAATTGTTTCTGGGTAGCCCCTTTGTTTAAATCTCGAGGACAGTTTTTTCCCTTCTGATATGAATTTGTTTTCTGAGGAACAGTTCCTGCGAATCCGCATGAACAGGCCTTTAGGGATCCCTTTACGGAGCGGGTATGGATGATGACTACCCCATGTTAAAAGGGAATTGGTTGCAGTGGATTTGCGAAACGTTGTGGTAGACAGAGTCCCGTCTGGTTCTTTAGAAATCCTCAAGTCGAGGAAATTAATTGCTTTCTCATCGCATTCAGCCGTAAGTCGCAAATTGAGATTATTTTTATTCAATTTGTCGACAAATGTCACAAAGTTGTTTTTTGGGCCGGACCAGAGTATAAAAATATCATCAATGTACCTTGACCACATGATCATATTCTTGGTAAATGACTGGTTCTCTTCAGAAAAACGTGCCTTTCTTCCCACCAGCCCAGGAGCAGATTGGCGTAAGATGGGGCGCAAGGCGTCCCCATCGCGGTGCCCCTGAGCTGGTACCCTGGAATAAAAAATAATTATGGGTTTACGATAAACCCTAAAAGGTCTTTGATAAATTGGTTATGTTCGTAATACTGATGACCTTTTTGGCTGAGAAAGTATTCGGTGGCTGCTAGACCTAGATCGTGGGGAATTGAGCTGTAAAGGCTCTCAACATCCACTGTAGCCAGGATGACGTCTGGATCTGTATGGATGCCCTCGATTTGGCGCAACATGTCGAGAGTATCCTCCACATGCGATGGGAGGGCGTTAACCCCTTATGTACCTTGGGTAAGATATAAAATGTAGCTACCCTGGGATGTCTAGGAACAAGGTACTCGAATTCTGTTGGACTAATCAATTTGGACGACAAAGCTCTTTCGGCAATGGATAATAGCTCACGAGAGTATTGTACTGTGGCATCGGAAGGAAGTTTTTCGTATGTATCTGTATCATCTAGTAGAGTCATACATACATCGACATATTGTCCTCTATTAAGGACCACGATGATGCCACCTTTATCAGATGGTTTGAATACTATCTCATTACAGTTTTCCAGGGATTTTAATGCGAGAGATTCGGTACGAGTCATATTTTGAGGACCTCTGCAGTCTTTGGGGTTGAGATTTTGAATTTCTTTCAGGACAATTTTTTCAAAGGTATCGAGAAGAGGACAGTGTAGAGAGGGAGGATTAGATGAATTTTTATTTTTGAGTTGGGTAAATGGGCCTATCCTTTTTTTTTTAATCAACCAGCCAGGATGGGCTGCAGGGCAATGGCAGACTCTCAGGCTTGTCATGTACTACTGCACACTAGGCTGCTGGGAAAAGTACAGAAAGATGGCAGTATATTGTACAGGTGATCAGAAGACCAGAGGGTCAGGCTCCCTAGAGAAACAGGAAAACGGTGGTAAAGTTAGGTTTCTATTTTTCAAAGGCTTTTAAAAAAATATTGAAAATAATCTAAAAAGAATTAAAAAAATTAAAGAAATTGGTGTCACAAGTATAAAAGTGTGAAGGGTTAAACTATCGCATCATCAGTAAATGCCGTAAAACGCAGACAATTAGAACTGGACTTTGGGAATCCCTGCGAGCCCAAGAAGGAAGAGGAATAAAAAGTGATCAAAAGTCGTATGCAGCCACTAAAAAGGAGATCGGGCTGCGTAAGACCGCCGCGGGCGTGGGCCTCACAATGCGGGGACAGGGAATTGGGTCCATTTAATGTCATGCCTGGTAGTAAAAGACTATAAACCTGGCATCACTAACTGCACCGAGCTGCCAACCCAGGCGTCAAGGGCACAGCTAGGGGGCGTTCTATTCCCATCCACTGCAAGGTTGTGTGTGTGTAGATATATATATATATATATATATATATATCACATTGAATGGGAGCCTCGCAAACTACTGTACAACTCGCTCCGCAGAACACACGCCCTTATAGCAGAGGGGGATGGAAAATAAAGACAGAAATGGAACAGAAGCCAAGAAGCGTCAGGTCTTCAAGGGGTTTGTAGGCGGCAGCGGTCTTGGCAGTAGCTGCGGATGAGGCAAGAGGCTCAGCAATATCCCCGGGCCTCATATTATACCCAACGTCTGCACCCCGTGCCGTCCATCACCCTCAGCCGGGACATTCTATCAGCTTTTAGGGATTGTATCGGGGACTACATACCTACACGATCCCCAATGTGTATCCATGAATGGCGTAGCAAATTCCTGCGGCGCTGGACACAGCCGTCTGCTCTATACAGACGCCGCTCGTCTTACAGGCTTCCCAGAGTACATCCTGTGTGTCCAAGGGGCCCAACTTCACTATACATTTCAGATGCAAATTCGGATCTTCATGCAGTTTTTGCGTGAATCACTGATGCATGCTGGGTGCAGGCACGGCTGTATTGCTGCACGCAGGGTGCAGCGTGCTCAAACTAAGGGAGATTCTGGAGCAGAATTGCGACATTTGGTATATTTTTATTGGGCGCTGCTGATGGCCGATGTAGGTGGGCTCTGCGCCCCCAACATACCAGCCATTGCGTGTAACCGTCTGCTCGCATGCAGGTTCTAGGGGGAAGCCGATGCTTGAAGGCACTTTGTCATAAACCTCTATGAAGATGGACGTGGCGGTCAGCCACCGCTCTGTGCAGCCGTTCCAGGGAGGCACTTTTATAGCTGTGGAACGCCTGTATTCTGGAGGATTGGTGGCCCTTCCGGTCCGGGGGGCCACGTAGACACAGGCCTGACTGCGATGTGGAACTCCTGTATTCTGGAGGATGGATGACACTTCTGGTCCGGGGGCCACGTAGACACAGGCCTGACTGCGATGTGGAACTCCTGTATTCTGGAGGATGGATGGCACTTCCGGTCCGGGGGGCCACGTAGACACAGGCCTGACTGCCATGTGGAACTCCTGTATTCTGGAGGATGGATGACACTTCTGGTCCGGGGGCCACGTAGACACAGGCCTGACTGCGATGTGGAACTCCTGTATTCTGGAGGATTGATGGCCCTTCCGGTCCGGGGGCCACGTAGACACAGGCCTGACTGCGATGTGGAACTCCTGTATTCTGGAGGATGGATGACACTTCTGGTCCGGGGGCCACGTAGACACAGGCCTGACTGCGATGTGGAAGTCCTGTATTCTGGAGGATGGATGGCACTTCCGGTCCGGGGGGCCACGTAGACACAGGCCTGACTGCCATGTGGAACTCCTGTATTCTGGAGGATGGATGACACTTCTGGTCCGGGGGCCACGTAGACACAGGCCTGACTGCGATGTGGAACTCCTGTATTCTGGAGGATTGATGGCCCTTCCGGTCCGGGGGCCACGTAGACACAGCCCTGACTGATGTGGAACTCCTGTTTTAGGGGGCCTTGTGGTTCATTTTCTACATGGGTCACATTTTCAGGAACGAAGATCAATTTTTAAGCTTTTTTAATCAAAAATTACACTTTGTTGCAAAACTGCATGAAGGTGCCTGGGTGCCTGAACGGCATTGTGGCAGTGTGCCAGGTGTCTGCCGGGCATGGGGGCTTTAATGGGATTTTTTATTCGGTCATTTAGGTTTTATTTGTAAATGTCAGAAGTTTTAAACTTTTCCTGGCTACAAAAGTGCAAAGTGCCCATAAAACCCTGGCAGAGAAAGGGTTAATGTTTGGAGTGTCTGCAGCAAGGTGGCAGTGTGGCATTATCAGTCGGGGGGTCCGCACTAGCGCCCCCTGGCTTCAGACTACAACGCTGCGGGGCTTTTAGACAGATTTTTGAATTTAAAAAAGTGCATGTAACAAACGGATAGAAATAAAGTGAGCGGATAGGAGATAGGTGAGTGCTAGATGAGCGCTAGTCGTCTCTTCGGGGTAAAATCAACCCCCTCCACAGGGTAAAACTAACATCTGCATAAAAACACTTCACACTGACAGACGCACTTAAAGATAAAATCTCAAAGGCTCCTCGCCGCCCGGTGGACATGTGCCCTCCTGGCCTCCGACACGGGTACAGCGAGCCAGCGGGGGAGAAAAGGAAGACTAGGACCCCCAGAGAGGTGACTCAGGACAGCAGCTGAGATGTGTAACCCCAATGTGGGACCCCCAGAAAGCTGACTCAGGACAGCAGCTGAGATGTGACCCCAATGTGGGACCCCCAGATAGGTGACTCAGGACAACAGCTGAGATGTGTGACCCCAATGTGGGACCCCTCCTGAGAATTACCAGCCTCCCATCTCCAATTTTATAAGCAACCCAGGAATCCAGTCGGAGACTGCAGGCCTCACAGAAAGGGACTTTTGTAAAGTTTTCTCAATGTGAATCTTGCCAATTTACCAATGGCCTAGGCTAACTTATAACAAGAAGATCCTAAGACTTGCCAGGGATTTGTAGATCAATGCCCAATTCACTTGAACTGCAAGCTTACGAGTCCCTACAGACGGGGCTAAAGAGGCTTTTATTGTGCTGTTCTATAGGGAGAGGCCTTGGCAAGCGCCGCTGATTCCGCTTTGAGAATACATAGTAACATAGTATGTAAGGCTGAATGAAGACAAATGTCCAAGACAATGAGAAGGTGCAGTCACCAGAAGCCTAGAGACATTTCAGAAAGTGTTCGAAGTACCTGTACCTCCTCTGCAGCATCCTCACTCTTGTAGATACATCCTTGTCTGTTGGTTAACAAGTCATCTGGGCGGCGTATAACTAAATTCCCCACCACCTCCACACCATTCGCAACCTGACTGGTTGTTTGGATTAACTCATTCACGGTGATTGGTTATTTGGTTTGGCTGATTCACGGTGATTGGTTGTTTAGGTTGGCTCAAGTAGAGGTGGTGTGGAATAAGGATATATGCCATCTGGGTTCATGCACTAGCCTCAGAACTGGAGTGGAACAATGAGGCTCTTCGAGATGCCCTCTAGGAGGATCACTTGGGTACAATTAAGGACTGAGTTCATTGGTTGTTATCTACCCACTTCCTCATATGACCTTATTTCTTTTGCCACCTGAATAGGCAGCCGGTTTTGGGAACGCCAGAAGCAATTTGCTAGAGAAAGAAGACTTCCTTGTCTTACATCATCATTTCAAAGATCACTCCAGGCTTCTACTACAGAGTCATTTGAGGAACCTATAGATCTGGCAAAATCCAGATTGACTCCAGAAGAGCAACAACGGAGATGTTCTGGTTAACCGGTGTCTGGCTATAAGGTGGCTATAAGCTGGCTATAAGGTTAACACTGGAGGAGTAGAGGCACCTTCTTGAGGGACCTATTCATCTGGTCAAGGCGTTTACCTGTCACAAAAATTAGACCACACATTTGAATCCTCAGACAAGCCCACTGGTTTATGTTCTTTTCCCGTTTTGACTTCCATCTACATTTCAGACCTTCTGACAAGAACGTGAGGATAAATGACCTAATACATTGCCCTGATCTCTGCACAGAGCCTCCACTCATAATAGATCCTGCCTGAAGGAAAAACCTTTGTTCCATCTGCTAAGCACCATTAGATCCAGTCCTGGGGTTAAGACTCCAGACTGGCAGGGCATCGCGATGTGAAGAAAGCAGTGACTACAGTCTATCCTTGCCCAGAGTCCTTTGGGATTACGTGGTAGCATGCTAGACCTGTGCAACAGACAAGCCCTCGTGCCGACGAGCTGCTGGACTGTTGTTGCACACATGCTGCTAGGTGCTATGGACTATTACTTGACCTCCCTTGCTCCTCCCAAAGCACCATGATCTGGGTGGTCGTGGACAGATTTTCTAAGATGTTATCCTACTACAAGGACTTGAATATTGTATCTGATTGTGGAGTCCAGTTCACATCTAGTTTGAGAGCTTTTTGTGGAATGTCCGGCATCAAGCTGGACTTTTTATTTGCTTACCATCCCCAACCCAATTGGCCGGTGGGGTGAGTGAAGCAGTCAGTTCAGACCAAAAGGTGCAGAATGCGTTCCAAAAGGGGGATAAGATAGGATAGCATTTATCACTGTGAGCCCTGGACCAGCATGTGCATGTAGGATCGCTTCACAACTCGCCACACATCCCTGAGATTGTTAGTTTTACCATTTGTTTTAGGTCATTATACGCTGATGTACTTCGCACAACCGACATAGACCAAGCAACTACTTATTATATTCTTAGGTTGGGTTGGAAGAAAGGCTGCAGGGCGAGTGGAAGCCCCCTACACCTCCGCTTCTTACTAGAAGACCCTCCCACCGACTAAACTTCAGTGTCGGCTGCAGAATGTTGGGGGCATCGGGAAGCTCCGGTCCCTTCTAGAACACTTCAAATGGTTCTTTTCACAGTGGAAACGAAGACTAAAAGTCTGGAGATTTTTTTCTCTTTGAGGAATGGTAGGATAGCCTGGATTGTCCTGGTTAGGCTGGAGCTCCTTGAAGGTGCGTCTGCTCCCCGAGGGGGCGGTTTTTAAGATTGGGTGATTTATGAGACCCCTCAAAGCACTGAACTGTTCTCTTATGAAATATGCTGGGAAGTAATAAAAATTGTTACTAAACTTTGTTTAAAGCCTTGTAACAGCCAAAAAAATGAGGCGTTCCCAAACGGATGGCAGCATAAGCCACTCCGAACGGTTTGTGCCATGTGACGGCCGCACAAGCAGACAGATCTACATTTGGAAGATCGCTCATTTTTACAGTCTAAATTTTGGATTTTCTTCTTTATAAATTAAGAGCCTACTGAACAAAATGAACCTCCAAAACAAGGAGCCACCAGAAGATGCAAGTCACTTGGAGGAGTTATTACCATAAAGAGGCGTTGGTCATAAACGCCAACAGCGGCCGAGGCGAGGGGGGGGGGGGGTTAAGGTAAAGAATGGAAAATAAGGACAAGTAAATCAAAGGTGTGCTGAAGGCCGTCCGCAGCGTGCATGAAGAGAGCAGTCTCACCGGGTGAAATGATATAGAAGAAGTTCTTGAACTCGTCCATCCAGACCTCCGCCAACCTCCGGTTATTCTTGTTGATGATCTGCCCCGTGCCGCCCGGGAAGGTATATGGAGTGGCTTTTCGAAAAACGTGACCAACATGCGAGCAAGTGACAATTTCAAGTGCGCCTCCGCACTGCCATATCTGAGGGGAGAAATGGCTACAAGTAATTCTGGAGAATGCTTTGTGTAGCGCCGCACAGCGGACAGCGCAGACGCACGGAGACTTACCCGGAACGAGATCTCCAAGTTCTCCCCTCCCCAAATATCCATTCCAGCATCATACGTCCCAATCTCTTGGAAATAATCTCTGTCAATGGAGAAGAGGCCCCCGGCCATCGTAGGCGTCCTGCAAAACACAGAGCAACGGATGGGACTACAGTGGACCTGCACTTAACCCCTCAGTGACCGGCTTGTCTCGTGACATCAGCTCAATTGGTTTCAGTTCTTCCATCATCTCTCCTAAGAGCTTTCGTCAACCATATGAATGCCCACCTATTTTTGTGGAACGCTATGCGTTTTTTTTAAGGGCACCACTTTGAGGGTACATATAATGTATTGTTTAACTTCTATTCATTTTTAGGGATGGGGGAGGGAAAGAGAAAACAATTCTGCCATTAGTGAAGTAGTACAAAGGAGTATGTCATCCGCTCACCTAACAGGAAGCGTCCGGTCGCCTCTCCTCCGGTCCATCTCTCGCTGGGGGACAGGGTACCATCTGAAGTTTAATTTCCAGTTGAAGCCCCCATAAGTCATGTCAGAACCAGCCATGTACTCAAACGTGTCATCACTAATGACATCGATGATGGGGCAGACCACCGTCCTCCTTTGTAACACCAGGGGGGGAAAAAAATCAGATTTTAGAAATTTGGTGCGGAAATCTCCTTCGTCCAGTTTGCACCTTTTTAGTAGCTTGATGTGTTTCTAAAAGCGGAGGGGGACGAGCCGCCCCCCCACAGAGCCAGAAGGGGGCGCTCCGACACCTTAGAGGTAGAGAGAAGCCCCCGTACAGTCCGAGGCATCAGCGCCCCCTGCAGGTATGTCATCTAGCCCTCTTACTGCTCCATATACACATGAACTCTTGGCATCAGTCTTACATTCCCTGGACCTGAGTGGTCCCGGCTCGGTGAGACGACACCCCTTACTGCGCCCGCCGGGGTCTCCCTTCCTGCTAATCTGTCCTCATCTCTCTTAGGCCGCCTGCACACGAAAGTGCCGGATTCCACATGTGGATTTCCACCACACAAGACCTGCGATTCATTGTGGAAATTAATTAAAAATGCTTGTGGACGATAGCGGAATTGAGAGTATTTCCGCTCGGACGCACAGCCAATCATCGGCGCGGAAAAGAGAAAAAAATCTCCACAATGTTATTGTAGATGGAAAGCGGATCAAACGCTTCCACAGAGATCAACGCAGCCCGTCGGCACAGAGTCCGCTCTGAAACGGAGCGTGCCGCCATCTATTGCAGAATCCGCGCCTCAAATCCGCTTGTGTGCACGGAGCTGCGGAAGCTCATGCTCTCCTAGGGGGGGCTTTAACTAGCTTGATTCTGCAATCCAAATCCGGCTGTGTGCAGGGGGCCTGACTAGAGACGGAACATAGAAAAAAGGAGGCGGGTGATGCTGCTCATAGAAGTCTAGGGAGAGGAGCGAGACTGACAGACGCGGCTACAGCTGAGTATCACAGGTGGGGAAACTGATGAGCAATGCAGGGTCATATAATGGTCACAGATGGGGTTATTCCTCGTGTACACGCAGCAACTGAGAAGTCAACTAAAATGTACAATAAATAGATCTTATACAGTATATAAGCACACACCGATGTGTCCACACCAACGTCAGCTTCAATTTGGTTAAAGGGGTTGTCCCGCGAAAGCAAGTGGGTCTATACACTTCTGTATGGCCATATTAATGCACTTTGTACTGTACATTGTGCATTAATTATGAGCCATACAGAAGTTATTCACTTACCTGCTCCGTTGCTGGCGTCCTCGTCTCCATGGTGCCGTATAATTTCAGCGTCTAATCGCCCGATTAGACGCTCTTGCGCAGTCCGGTTTTCTCCCTTCTGAATGGGGCCGCTCGTGCCGGAGAGCTGCTCCTCGTAGCTCCCCCTTGTCACGTGTGCCGATTCCAGCCAATCAGGAGGCTGGAATCGGCAATGGAACGCACAAAGCCCGCGGTGCCACCATGGGAGAAGACCTGCGGTTCACCGTGGGTGAAGATCCCAGCGGCCATCTTCGCAAGGTAAGTAAGAAGTCACCGGAGCGCGGGGATTCGGGTAAGTACTAATCGTTTTTTTTTTTAAACCCCTGCATCGGGTTTGTCTCGCGCCGAACAGGGGGGCTATTGAAAAAAAAAAACCCGTTTCGGCGCGGGACAACCCCTTTAAGGCCTTCAACGTCTTATCAAATGGGTTTGACAATTTCAGGATACGGTGCCAAAATCTTAGAGGGGTGCAATTCATATTGCAACCACAGGGGGGCTAGTGAGCTGCACACACAGTAGAGAATGGAGCTGTTCCTTGTAGGTATGATATCACAGGATTGGGCGGGGCCTCCCAGCAGAGCTCATTTGCATACTGGAGTGGGGATTGTACATGGGGCTGAAGGGAGGATGAGTGATGTTGGTCAGCGGGATGCTCAAGTACTGGGGGGATCGTGACAATAATTGCAGAAGTCTGCAACAACATTGCATCAGGTGTGCCAGCAAGCTGCAGAAAGCCCGGCAACTTCTGGAAGAACTAAAGTGCAATTCAATATAAAACCCATCCTAGCTGTTCAGGTAGGTTTGTGCCGTGGAGGACATGATGCAGCTCTCCGCAGACCTCTATAAAGTCTTACCACCAGTAATAGAGGGCTCACACCACGCCATAATGTCCCCCTGAGGTACCATATAGCCAAAACGCCCCCCCCCGGCAGTACCATACAGCCAAAACGCCCCCCCCCCCCCCGCAGTACCATATAGCCGTAACGCCCCCCGCAGTAACATATAGCCGTAACGTTCCCCTGCAGTACCATATAGCCATAACGCCCCCTGCAGTACCATATAGCCATAACGCCCCCTGCAGTACCATATAGCCATAACGCCCCCTGCAGTACCATATAGCCGTAACGCCCCCTGCAGTACCATATAGCCAAAACGCCCCCTGCAGTACCATATAGCCATAACGCCCCCTGCAGTACCATATAGCCAAAACGCCCCCTGCAGTACCATATAGCCGTAACGCCCCCTGCAGTACCATATAGCTGGAACGCCCCCCTGCAGTACAATATAGCCATAACGTTCCCCTGCAGTACCATATAGCCGTAATGTTCCCCTGCAGTACCATATAGCCGTAACGCCCCCCGCAGTACCATATAGTCAAAACGCCCCCCCCCCCTGCAGTACCATATAGCCAAAACGTCCCCCGCAGTACCATATAGCCGTAACGTCCCCCGCAGTACCATATAGCCGTAACGTCCCCCGCAGTACCATATAGCCGTAACGTCCCCCGCAGTACCATATAGCCGTAACGTCCCCCTGCAGTACCATATAGCCGTAACGTTCCCCTGCAGTACCATATGGCCATAACGTCCCCCTGCAGTACCATATAGCCGTAACGTCCCCCCGCAGTACCATATAGCCATAACATCCCCCTGCAGTACCATATAGCCATAACATCCCCCCGCAGTACCATATAGTCGTAACGCCCCCCCGCAGTACCATATAGTCGTAATGCCCCCCCGCAGTACCATATAGTCGTAATGCCCCCCCGCAGTACCATATAGTCGTAACGCCCCCCCTGCAGTACCATATAGTCGTAACGCCCCCCCTGCAGTACCATATAGTCGTAACGCCCCCCCCTGCAGTACCATATAGCCGTAACGCCCCCCCTGCAGTACCATATAGCCGTAATATCCCCCCCACAGTACCATATAGCCGTAACGCCCCCCCGCAGTACGATATAGTCGTAACGCCCCTCCTGCAGTACAATATAGCCATAACGTTCCCCTGCAGTACCATATAGCCATAACACCCCCTGCAGTACCATATAGCCATAACATCCCCCTGCAGTACCATATAGCCATAACGTTCCCCTGCAGTACCATATAGCCATAAGGTCCCCTGCAGTACCATATAGCCATAACGCCCCTGCAGTACCATATAGCCATAACGCCCCTGCAGTACCATATAGCCATAACGCCCCCTGCAGTACCATATAGCCATAACGCCCCCTGCAGTACCATATAGCCATAACGCCCCCTGCAGTACCATATAGCCATAACGTCCCCCTGCAGTACCATATAGCCATAACGCCCCCTGCAGTACCATATAGCCGTAACGTCCCCCCGCAGTAACATATAGCCATAACGCCCCCTGCAGTACCATATAGCCATAACGTCCCCCTGCAGTACCATATAGCCATAACGCCCCCTGCAGTACCATATAGCCATAACGTTCCCCTGCAGTACCATATAGCCATAACGCCCCCTGCAGTACCATATAGCCATAACGCCCCCTGCAGTACCATATAGCCATAACGTCCCCTGCAGTACCATATAGCCATAACGCCCCCCAGTAGTACCATATAGCCATAACGCCCCCTGCAGTATCATATAGCCATAACGCCCCCTGCAGTACCATATAGCCATAACGCCCCCTGCAGTACCATATAGCCATAACGCCCCCTGCAGTACCATATAGCCATAATGCCCCCTGCAGTACCATATAGCCGTAACGCCCCCTGCAGTACCATATAGCCATTACGCCCCCAGTAGTACCGTATACCATCACAAGAATCCTTCCTTTTCTCACTGTGCACGCGCTGAAAACGCTTACTGTCGCCCTCATCCCCTCCCGGCTCGACTATTACAACTCGTTGCTGATCGGCCTCCCCTGCACCGGACTCTACCCTCTCCAATCCATCCTGAAGGTAGCAGCCAGGCTCATCTTCCTGTCCAGCTGCTACTTGGACACCTCTGCCCCGCCGCAGGAAGAGCCGCGTGCAGCGCCGGCAGCCTAATGATCCCAGGCAGCAGCGCCGCCCACTGGGCATCTGACCCGGGCCTGATTAACCCCTTAACGCTCTAGGACTGTATGAAGATGGATCGATCCCACTCCGTACATGGCGGCTGCTGGCGGATTCCTACAGCCGACACCGCCCACAACAGCTCCGATCAGCGGTCACGCGGATTGTAGCTGTTAACCTTTTAAATGCCGTAGTAAATTCTGATAGTTAAATGCCACAATCGATGTGCGGGGCAACGTGCGGTTGTCATGGCAGCCGGGGTCGTTCGGAAAGCCAGGCCTGTGGTCGGATCGCGGTATGATGTAGTACGGTGGTATTGCATCATACTGCGGGAGCGATCAGACATGGCAGGTTCTTGTCTCCCCGGGGGCTACAAGGAATGTGTCATACATACACCTATACACACTGTCAGTGCCCCCCGAGACGCACACATGTCCACCTCAGGCGATCAGGACCCCAATAGGCCAGGATTCAGGATTTCCTTGTGTAATTATGGTCGATTCTCATACATGGCCGGCGGTGCTCTCACTATAGGGGATCCTGAGAACATGAACTGTTGGGGGTCCTGAGGACTGGAGGTGGGGAACACTGCTGTAACGGACAGATTGTGTGTCTACCATTCATGTTACCGTAGTATAATATATAACAACCAATCACAGCACAGCTTTCATGTTACCTCAGCAGTATAATATATAACAACCAATCACAGCACAGCTTTCATGTTGCCTCAGTATAATATATAACAACCAATCACAGCACAGCTTTCATGTTACCTCAGCAGTATACTATATAACCACCAATCACAGCACAGCTTTCATATTACCTTAGCGGTATAATATATAACAACCAATCACAGCACAGCTTTCATGTTACCTCAGTATAATATATAACACCCAATCACAGCACAGCTTTCATGTTGCCTCAGTATAATATATAACAACCAATCACAGCACAGCTTTCATGTTGCCTCAGTATAATATATAACAACCAATCACAGCGCAGCTTTCATGTTGCCTCAGTATAATATATAACAACCAATCACAGCACAGCTTTCATGTTACCTCAGTATAATATATAACAACCAATCACAGCGCAGCTTTCATGTTACCTCAGCAGTATAATATATAACAACCAATCACAGCGCAGCTTTCATGTTGCCTCAGTATAATATATAACAACCAATCACAGCACAGCTTTCATGTAACCTCAGCAGTATACTATATAACCACCAATCACAGCACAGCTTTCATATTACCTTAGCGGTATAATATATAACAACCAATCACAGCACAGCTTTCATGTTACCTCAGTATAATATATAACACCCAATCACAGCACAGCTTTCATGTTACCTCAGTATAATATATAACAACCAATCACAGCGCAGCTTTCATGTTACCTCAGCAGTATAATATACAACAAACAATCACAGCGCAGCTTTCATGTTACCTCAGCAGTATAATATATAACAACCAATCACAGCGCAGCTTTCATGTTGCCTCAGTATAATATATAACAACCAATCACAGCACAGCTTTCATGTTACCTCAGCAGTATACTATATAACCACCAATCACAGCACAGCTTTCATATTACCTCAGCGGTATAATATATAACACCCAATCACAGCACAGCTTTCATGTTACCTCAGCAGTATACTATATAACCACCAATCACAGCACAGCTTTCATATTACCTCAGCGGTATAATATATAACACCCAATCACAGCACAGCTTTCATGTTACCTCAGTATAATATATAACAACCAATCACAGCGCAGCTTTCATGTTACCTCAGCAGTATAATATATAACAACCAATCACAGCGCAGCTTTCATGTTGCCTCAGTATAATATATAACAACCAATCACAGCACAGCTTTCATGTTACCTCAGCAGTATACTATATAACCACCAATCACAGCACAGCTTTCATATTACCTCAGCGGTATAATATATAACACCCAATCACAGCACAGCTTTCATGTTACCTCAGTATAATATATAACAACCAATCACAGCACAGCTTTCATGTTACCTCAGCAGAATAATATATAACAACCAATCACAACGCAGCTTTCATGTTACCTCAGCAGTATAATATATAACAACCAATCATAGCACAGCTTTCATGTTACCTCTGTATAATATATAACAACCAATCACAGCACAGCTTTCATGTTACCTCAGTATAATATATAACAACCAATCACAGCACAGCTTTCATGTTACCTCAGTATAATATATAACAACCAATCACAGCACAGCTTTCATGTTGCCTCAGCAGTATAATATATAACAACCAATCACAACGCAGCTTTCATGTTACCTCAGCAGTATAATATATAACAACCAATCACAGCACAGCTTTCATGTTACCTCTGTATAATATATAACAACCAATCACAGCACAGCTTTCATGTTACCTCAGCAGTATAATATATAACAACCAATCACAGCACAGCTTTCATGTTACCTCAGTATCATATATAACAACCAATCATAGCACAGCTTTCATGTTACCTCAGTATAATATATAACAACCAATCACAGCACAGCTTTCATGTTACCTCAGCAGTATAATATATAACAACCAATCACAGCACAGCTTTCATGTTACCTCAGCAGTATAATATAAAACAACCAATCACAGCACAGCTTTCATGTTGCCTCAGCAGTATAATATATAACAACCAATCACAGCGCAGCTTTCATGTTACCTCAGCGGTATAATATATAACAACCAATCACAGCGCAGCTTTCATGTTACCTCAGCGGTATAATATATAACAACCAATCACAGCACAGCTTTTTTATATTACCTCAGCAGTATAATATATAACAACCAATCACAGCGCAGCTTTCATGTTACCTCAGTATAATATATAACAACCAATCACAGCACAGCTTTCATGTTACCTCAGCAGTATAATATATAACAACCAATCACAGCACAGCTTTCATGTTACCTCAGCAGTATAATATATAACAACCAATCACAGCACAGCTTTCATGTTGCCTCAGCAGTATAATATATAACAACCAATCACAGCGCAGCTTTCATGTTACCTCAGCGGTATAATATATAACAACCAATCACAGCGCAGCTTTCATGTTACCTCAGCGGTATAATATATAACAACCAATCACAGCACAGCATTTTTATATTACCTCAGCAGTATAATATATAACAACCAATCACAGCGCAGCTTTCATGTTACCTCAGTATAATATATAACAACCAATCATAGTGCAGCTTTCATGTTACCTCAGCAGTATAATTTATAACAACCAATCACAGCGCAGCTTTCATGTTACCTCAGCAGTATAATTTATAACAACCAATCACAGCGCAGCTTTCATGTTACCTCAGCAGTATAATATATAACAACCAATCACAGTGCAGCTTTCATGTTACCTCAGTATAATATATAACAACCAATCACAGCGCAGCTTTCATGTTACCTCAGTATAATATATAACAACCAATCACAGCGCAGCTTTCATGTTACCTCAGCAGTATAATATATAACAACCAATCACAGCACAGCTTTCATGCTACCTCAGCAGTATAATATATAACGACCAATCACAGCGCAGCTTTCATGTTACCTCAGCAGTATAATATATAACCAATCACAGCACAGCTTTCATGTTACCTCAGCAGTATAATATATAACCAATCACAGCACAGCTTTCATGTTACCTCAGCTGTATTATATAACAACCAATCACAGCGCAGCTTTCATGTTACCTCAGTATAATATATAACAACCAATCACAGCGCAGCTTTCATGTTACCTCAGTATAATATATAACAACCAATCACAGCGCAGCTTTCATGTTACCTCAGTATAATATATAACAACCAATCACAGCACAGCTTTCATGTTACCTCAGTATAATATATAACAACTAGAGATGAGCGAACGTGCTCGGCCCCGCCCCTTTTTCGCCCGAATACCGCGATTTTCGAATACTTCCGTACTCGGGCGAAAAAATTCGGGGGGCGCCGTGGCGGCGCGGGGGGTTGCAGCGGGGAGTGGGGGGGAGAGGGAGAGAGAGAGGGCTCCCCCCTGTTCCCCGCTGCTACCCCCCGCACCACCGCGCCTCTCCCCGGCCCCCGGCGCCCCCCGAATCTTTACGCGCGAGTACTGAAGTACTCGAAAATGGCGGTACTCGGGTGCGTAAGTACTCATTACGAGTACGTTCGCTCATCTCTAATAACAACAAATCACTGCACAGCTTTCATGTTACCTCAGCAGTATAATATATAACAACCAATCACAGCGCAGCTTTCATGTTACCTCAGTATAATATAAAACAACCCATCACAGTGCAGCTTTCATGTTACCTCAGTATAATATATAACAACCAATCACAACACAGCTTTCATGTTACCTCAGCAGAATAATATATAACAACCAATCACAGCGCAGCTTTCATGTTACCTCAGTATAATATATAACAACCAATCACAGCACAGCTTTCATGTTACCTCAGTATAATATATAACAACCAATCAGAGCACAGCTTTCATGTTACCTCAGTATAATTTATAACAACCAATCACAGCACAGCTTTCATGTTACCTCAGTATAATAATATATAACAACCAATCACAGCACAGCTTTCATGTTACCTCAGTATAATATATAACAAGCAATCACAGCGCAGCTTTCATGTTACCTCAGCAGTATAATATATAACAACCAATCACAGCACAGCTTTCATGTTACCTCAGTATAATATATAACAATCAATCACAGCGCAGCTTTCATGTTACCTCAGCATAATATATAACAACCAATCACAGCACAGCTTTCATGTTACCTCAGCAGTATAATATATAACAGCCAATCACAGCGCAGCTTTCATGTTACCTCAGCAGTATAATATATAACGACCAATCACAGCACAGCTTTCATGCTACCTCAGCAGTATAATATATAACCAATCACAGCACAGCTTTCATGTTACCTCAGCAGTATAATATATAACAACCAATCACAGCGCAGCTTTCATGTTACCTCAGCGGTATAATATATAACAACCAATCACAGCGCAGCTTTCATGTTACCTCAGCGGTATAATATATAACAACCAATCACAGCACAGCTTTTTTATATTACCTCAGCAGTATAATATATAACAACCAATCACAGCGCAGCTTTCATGTTACCTCAGTATAATATATAACAACCAATCACAGCACAGCTTTCATGTTACCTCAGCAGTATAATATATAACAACCAATCACAGCACAGCTTTCATGTTACCTCAGCAGTATAATATATAACAACCAATCACAGCACAGCTTTCATGTTGCCTCAGCAGTATAATATATAACAACCAATCACAGCGCAGCTTTCATGTTACCTCAGCGGTATAATATATAACAACCAATCACAGCGCAGCTTTCATGTTACCTCAGCGGTATAATATATAACAACCAATCACAGCACAGCATTTTTATATTACCTCAGCAGTATAATATATAACAACCAATCACAGCGCAGCTTTCATGTTACCTCAGTATAATATATAACAACCAATCATAGTGCAGCTTTCATGTTACCTCAGCAGTATAATTTATAACAACCAATCACAGCGCAGCTTTCATGTTACCTCAGCAGTATAATTTATAACAACCAATCACAGCGCAGCTTTCATGTTACCTCAGCAGTATAATATATAACAACCAATCACAGTGCAGCTTTCATGTTACCTCAGTATAATATATAACAACCAATCACAGCGCAGCTTTCATGTTACCTCAGTATAATATATAACAACCAATCACAGCGCAGCTTTCATGTTACCTCAGCAGTATAATATATAACAACCAATCACAGCACAGCTTTCATGCTACCTCAGCAGTATAATATATAACGACCAATCACAGCGCAGCTTTCATGTTACCTCAGCAGTATAATATATAACCAATCACAGCACAGCTTTCATGTTACCTCAGCAGTATAATATATAACCAATCACAGCACAGCTTTCATGTTACCTCAGCTGTATTATATAACAACCAATCACAGCGCAGCTTTCATGTTACCTCAGTATAATATATAACAACCAATCACAGCGCAGCTTTCATGTTACCTCAGTATAATATATAACAACCAATCACAGCACAGCTTTCATGTTACCTCAGTATAATATATAACAACTAGAGATGAGCGAACGTGCTCGGCCCCGCCCCTTTTTCGCCCGAATACCGCGATTTTCGAATACTTCCGTACTCGGGCGAAAAAATTCGGGGGGCGCCGTGGCGGCGCGGGGGGTTGCAGCGGGGAGTGGGGGGGAGAGGGAGAGAGAGAGGGCTCCCCCCTGTTCCCCGCTGCTACCCCCCGCACCGCCGCGCCTCTCCCCGGCCCCCGGCGCCCCCCGAATCTTTACGCGCGAGTACTGAAGTACTCGAAAATGGCGGTACTCGGGTGCGTAAGTACTCATTACGAGTACGTTCGCTCATCTCTAATAACAACAAATCACTGCACAGCTTTCATGTTACCTCAGCAGTATAATATATAACAACCAATCACAGCGCAGCTTTCATGTTACCTCAGTATAATATAAAACAACCCATCACAGTGCAGCTTTCATGTTACCTCAGTATAATATATAACAACCAATCACAACACCGCTTTCATGTTACCTCAGCAGAATAATATATAACAACCAATCACAGCGCAGCTTTCATGTTACCTCAGTATAATATATAACAACCAATCACAGCACAGCTTTCATGTTACCTCAGTATAATATATAACAACCAATCAGAGCACAGCTTTCATGTTACCTCAGTATAATATATAACAACCAATCACAGCACAGCTTTCATGTTACCTCAGTATAATAATATATAACAACCAATCACAGCACAGCTTTCATGTTACCTCAGTATAATATATAACAAGCAATCACAGCGCAGCTTTCATGTTACCTCAGCAGTATAATATATAACAACCAATCACAGCACAGCTTTCATGTTACCTCAGTATAATATATAACAATCAATCACAGCGCAGCTTTCATGTTACCTCAGCATAATATATAACAACCAATCACAGCACAGCTTTCATGTTACCTCAGCAGTATAATATATAACAGCCAATCACAGCGCAGCTTTCATGTTACCTCAGCAGTATAATATATAACGACCAATCACAGCACAGCTTTCATGCTACCTCAGCAGTATAATATATAACCAATCACAGCACAGCTTTCATGTTACCTCAGCAGTAAAATATATAACAACCAATCACAGCACAGCTTTCATGTTACCTCAGTATAATATATAACAATCAATCACAGCGCAGCTTTCATGTTACCTCAGCATAATATATAACAACCAATCACAGCACAGCTTTCATGTTACCTCAGCAGTATAATATATAACAGCCAATCACAGCGCAGCTTTCATGTTACCTCAGCAGTATAATATATAACGACCAATCACAGCACAGCTTTCATGCTACCTCAGCAGTATAATATATAACCAATCACAGCACAGCTTTCATGTTACCTCAGTATAATATATAACAACCAATCACAGCACAGCTTTCATGTTACCTCAGTATAATATATAACAACTAGAGATGAGCGAACGTGCTCGGCCCCGCCCCTTTTTCGCCCGAATACCGCGATTTTCGAATACTTCCGTACTCGGGCGAAAAAATTCGGGGGGCGCCGTGGCGGCGCGGGGGGTTGCAGCGGGGAGTGGGGGGGAGAGGGAGAGAGAGAGGGCTCCCCCCTGTTCCCCGCTGCTACCCCCCGCACCACCGCGCCTCCCCCCGGCCCCCGGCGCCCCCCGAATCTTTACGCGCGAGTACTGAAGTACTCGAAAATGGCGGTACTCGGGTGCGTAAGTACTCATTACGAGTACGTTCGCTCATCTCTAATAACAACAAATCACTGCACAGCTTTCATGTTACCTCAGCAGTATAATATATAACAACCAATCACAGCGCAGCTTTCATGTTACCTCAGTATAATATAAAACAACCCATCACAGTGCAGCTTTCATGTTACCTCAGTATAATATATAACAACCAATCACAACACAGCTTTCATGTTACCTCAGCAGAATAATATATAACAACCAATCACAGCGCAGCTTTCATGTTACCTCAGTATAATATATAACAACCAATCACAGCACAGCTTTCATGTTACCTCAGTATAATATATAACAACCAATCAGAGCACAGCTTTCATGTTACCTCAGTATAATTTATAACAACCAATCACAGCACAGCTTTCATGTTACCTCAGTATAATAATATATAACAACCAATCACAGCACAGCTTTCATGTTACCTCAGTATAATATATAACAAGCAATCACAGCGCAGCTTTCATGTTACCTCAGCAGTATAATATATAACAACCAATCACAGCACAGCTTTCATGTTACCTCAGTATAATATATAACAATCAATCACAGCGCAGCTTTCATGTTACCTCAGCATAATATATAACAACCAATCACAGCACAGCTTTCATGTTACCTCAGCAGTATAATATATAACAGCCAATCACAGCGCAGCTTTCATGTTACCTCAGCAGTATAATATATAACGACCAATCACAGCACAGCTTTCATGCTACCTCAGCAGTATAATATATAACCAATCACAGCACAGCTTTCATGTTACCTCAGCAGTATAATATATAACAACCAATCACAGCGCAGCTTTCATGTTACCTCAGCGGTATAATATATAACAACCAATCACAGCGCAGCTTTCATGTTACCTCAGCGGTATAATATATAACAACCAATCACAGCACAGCTTTTTTATATTACCTCAGCAGTATAATATATAACAACCAATCACAGCGCAGCTTTCATGTTACCTCAGTATAATATATAACAACCAATCACAGCACAGCTTTCATGTTACCTCAGCAGTATAATATATAACAACCAATCACAGCACAGCTTTCATGTTACCTCAGCAGTATAATATATAACAACCAATCACAGCACAGCTTTCATGTTGCCTCAGCAGTATAATATATAACAACCAATCACAGCGCAGCTTTCATGTTACCTCAGCGGTATAATATATAACAACCAATCACAGCGCAGCTTTCATGTTACCTCAGCGGTATAATATATAACAACCAATCACAGCACAGCATTTTTATATTACCTCAGCAGTATAATATATAACAACCAATCACAGCGCAGCTTTCATGTTACCTCAGTATAATATATAACAACCAATCATAGTGCAGCTTTCATGTTACCTCAGCAGTATAATTTATAACAACCAATCACAGCGCAGCTTTCATGTTACCTCAGCAGTATAATTTATAACAACCAATCACAGCGCAGCTTTCATGTTACCTCAGCAGTATAATATATAACAACCAATCACAGTGCAGCTTTCATGTTACCTCAGTATAATATATAACAACCAATCACAGCGCAGCTTTCATGTTACCTCAGTATAATATATAACAACCAATCACAGCGCAGCTTTCATGTTACCTCAGCAGTATAATATATAACAACCAATCACAGCACAGCTTTCATGCTACCTCAGCAGTATAATATATAACGACCAATCACAGCGCAGCTTTCATGTTACCTCAGCAGTATAATATATAACCAATCACAGCACAGCTTTCATGTTACCTCAGCAGTATAATATATAACCAATCACAGCACAGCTTTCATGTTACCTCAGCTGTATTATATAACAACCAATCACAGCGCAGCTTTCATGTTACCTCAGTATAATATATAACAACCAATCACAGCGCAGCTTTCATGTTACCTCAGTATAATATATAACAACCAATCACAGCACAGCTTTCATGTTACCTCAGTATAATATATAACAACTAGAGATGAGCGAACGTGCTCGGCCCCGCCCCTTTTTCGCCCGAATACCGCGATTTTCGAATACTTCCGTACTCGGGCGAAAAAATTCGGGGGGCGCCGTGGCGGCGCGGGGGGTTGCAGCGGGGAGTGGGGGGGAGAGGGAGAGAGAGAGGGCTCCCCCCTGTTCCCCGCTGCTACCCCCCGCACCGCCGCGCCTCTCCCCGGCCCCCGGCGCCCCCCGAATCTTTACGCGCGAGTACTGAAGTACTCGAAAATGGCGGTACTCGGGTGCGTAAGTACTCATTACGAGTACGTTCGCTCATCTCTAATAACAACAAATCACTGCACAGCTTTCATGTTACCTCAGCAGTATAATATATAACAACCAATCACAGCGCAGCTTTCATGTTACCTCAGTATAATATAAAACAACCCATCACAGTGCAGCTTTCATGTTACCTCAGTATAATATATAACAACCAATCACAACACCGCTTTCATGTTACCTCAGCAGAATAATATATAACAACCAATCACAGCGCAGCTTTCATGTTACCTCAGTATAATATATAACAACCAATCACAGCACAGCTTTCATGTTACCTCAGTATAATATATAACAACCAATCAGAGCACAGCTTTCATGTTACCTCAGTATAATATATAACAACCAATCACAGCACAGCTTTCATGTTACCTCAGTATAATAATATATAACAACCAATCACAGCACAGCTTTCATGTTACCTCAGTATAATATATAACAAGCAATCACAGCGCAGCTTTCATGTTACCTCAGCAGTATAATATATAACAACCAATCACAGCACAGCTTTCATGTTACCTCAGTATAATATATAACAATCAATCACAGCGCAGCTTTCATGTTACCTCAGCATAATATATAACAACCAATCACAGCACAGCTTTCATGTTACCTCAGCAGTATAATATATAACCAATCACAGCACAGCTTTCATGTTACCTCAGCTGTATTATATAACAACCAATCACAGCGCAGCTTTCATGTTACCTCAGTATAATATATAACAACCAATCATAGCGCAGCTTTCATGTTACCTCAGTATAATATATAACAACCAATCACAGCACAGCTTTCATGTTACCTCAGTATAATATATAACAACCAATCACAGCACAGCTTTCATGTTACCTCAGTATAATATATAACAACCAATCACAGCACAGCTTTCATGTTACCTCAGTATAATATATAACAACCAATCACAGCACAGCTTTCATGTTACCTCACAATAATATATAACTAGAGATGAGCGAACGTGCTCGGCCCCGCCCCTTTTTCGCCCGAATACCGCGATTTTCGAGTACTTCCGTACTTGGGCGAAAAAATTCGGGGGGCACCGTGGCGGCGCAGGGGGTTGCAGCGGGGAGTGGGGGGGAGAGGGAGAGAGAGAGGGCTCCCCCCTGTTCCCCGCTGCTACTCCCCGCGCCGCCGCGCCTCTCCCCGACCCCCCGAATCTTTACGCGCGAGTACTGAAGTACTCGAAAATGGCAGTACTCGGGTGCGTAAGTAGCCATTACGAGTACGTTCGCTCATCTCTAATAACAACAAATCACTGCACAGCTTTCATGTTACCTCAGCAGTATAATATATAACAACCAATCACAGCACAGCTTTCATGTTACCTCAGCAGTATAATATATAACAACCAATCACAGCGCAGCTTTCATGTTACCTCAGTATAATATATAACAACCAATCACAACACAGCTTTCATGTTACCTCAGCAGTATAATATATAACAACCAATCACAGCACAGCTTTCATGTTACCTCAGTATAATATATAACAACCAATCACAGCACAGCTTACATGTTACCTCAGTATAATATATAACAACCAATCACAGCACAGCTTTCATGTTACCTCAGTATAATATATAACAACCAATCACAGCACAGCTTTCATGTTACCTCAGCAGTATAATATATAACAGCCAATCACAGCGCAGCTTTCATGTTACCTCAGCAGTATAATATATAACAACCGATCACAGCACTGCTTTCATGCTACCTCAGTATAATATATAACAACCAATCACAGCGCAGCTTTCATGTTACCTCAGCAGTATAATATATAACCAATCACAGCACAGCTTTCATGTTACCTCAGCAGTATAATATATAACCAATCACAGCACAGCTTTCATGTTACCTCAGCAGTATAATATATAACCAATCACAGCACAGCTTTCATGCTACCTCAGCAGTATAATATATAACGACCAATCACAGCGCAGCTTTCATGTTACCTCAGCAGTATAATATATAACCAATCACAGCACAGCTTTCATGTTACCTCAGCAGTATAATATATAACCAATCACAGCACAGCTTTCATGTTACCTCAGTATAATATATAACAACCAATCACAGCGCAGCTTTCATGTTACCTCAGTATAATATATAACAACCAATCACAACACAGCTTTCATGTTACCTCAGCAGTATAATATATAACAACCAATCACAGCACAGCTTTCATGTTACCTCAGTATAATATATAACAACCAATCACAGCACAGCTTTCATGTTACCTCAGTATAATATATAACAACCAATCACAGCACAGCTTTCATGTTACCTCTGTATAATATATAACAACCAATCACAGCACAGCTTTCATGTTACCTCAGTATAATATATAACAACCAATCACAGCACAGCTTTCATGTTACCTCAGTATAATATATAACAACCAATCACAGCACAGCTTTCATGTTACATCAGCAGTATAATATATAACAACCAATCATAGTGCAGCTTTCATGTTACCTCACCGGTATAATATATAACAACCAATCACAGTGCAGCTTTCATGTTACCTCAGTATAATATATAACAACCAATCACAGCGCAGCTTTCATGTTACCTCAGCAGTATAATATATAACCAATCACAGCACAGCTTTCATGTTACCTCAGCTGTATTATATAACAACCAATCACAGCGCAGCTTTCATGTTACTTCAGTATAATATATAACAACCAATCACAGCACAGCTTTCATGTTACCTCAGTATAATATATAACAACCAATCACAGCACAGCTTTCATGTTACCTCAGTATAATATATAACAACCAATCACAGCACAGCTTTCATGTTACCTCAGTAGTATGATATATAACAACCAATCACAGCACAGCTTTCATGTTACCTCAGTAGTATGATATATAACAACCAATCACAGCACAGCTTTCATGTTACCTCAGTATAATATATAACAACCAATCACAGCACAGCTTTCATGTTACCTCAGTATAATATATAACAACTAGAGATGAGCGAACGTGCTCGGCCCCGCCCCTTTTTCGCCCGAATACCGCGATTTTCGAGTACTTCCGTACTCGGGCGAAAAAATTCGGGGGGCGCCGTGGCGGCGCGGGGCGTTGCAGCAGGGAGTGGGGGGGAGAGGGAGAGAGAGAGGGCTCCCCCCTGTTCCCAGCTGCTACCCCCCGCACCGCCGCTCCTCTCCCCGGCGCCCCCCGAATCTTTACGCGCGAGTACTGAAGTACTCGAAAATGGCGGTACTCGGGTGCGTAAGTACTCATTACGAGTACGTTCGCTCATCTCTAATAACAACAAATCACTGCACAGCTTTCATGTTACCTCAGCAGTATAATATATAACAACCAATCACAGCGCAGCTTTCATGTTACCTTAGCACTATAATATATAACAACCAATCACAGCACAGCTTTCATGTTACCTCAGTATAATATATAACAACCAATCACAGCGCAGCTTTCATGTTACCTCAGCAGTATAATATATAACAACCAATCACAGCACAGCTTTCATGTTACCTTAGCACTATAATATATAACAACCAATCACAGCGCAGCTTTCATGTTACCTCAGTATAATATATAACAACAAATCACTGCACAGCTTTCATGTTACCTTAGCACTATAATATATAACAACCAATCACAGCGCAGCTTTCATGTTACCTCAGTATAATATATAACAACCAATCACAGCACAGCTTTCATGTTACCTCAGTATAATATATAACAACCAATCACAGCGCAGCTTTCATGTTACCTCAGCAGTATAATATATAACAACCAATCACAGCGCAGCTTTCATGTTACCTCAGTATAATATATAACAACCAATCACAGCACAGCTTACATGTTACCTCAGTATAATATATAACAACCAATCACAGCGCAGCTTTCATGTTACCTCAGTATAATATATAACAACCAATCACAGCGCAGCTTTCATGTTACCTCAGTATAATATCTAACAACCAATCACAGCGCAGCTTTCTTGTTACCTCAGTATAATATATAACAACCAATCACAGTGCAGCTTTCATGTTACCTAAGTATAATATATAACAACCAATCACAGCGCAGCTTTCATGTTACCTCAGCAGTATAATATATAACAACCAATCACAGCACAGCTTTCATGTTACCTCAGTATAATATATAACAACCAATCACAGCGCAGCTTTCATGTTACCTCAGTATAATATATAACAACCAATCACAGCACAGCTTTCATGTTACCTCAGCAGTATAATATATAACAGCCAATCACAGCACAGCTTTCATGTTACCTCAGCAGTATAATATATAACCACCAATCACAGCACAGCTTTCATGTTACCTCAGCGGTATAATATATAACAACCAATCACAGCGCAGCTTTCATGTTACCTCAGCAGTATAATATACAACAACCAATCACAGTGCAGCTTTCATGTTACCTCAGTATAATATATAACAACCAATCACAGCGCAGCTTTCATGTTACCTCAGTATAATATATAACAACCAATCACAGCGCAGCTTTCATGTTACCTCAGTATAATATATAACAACCAATCAAAGCGCAGCTTTCATGTTACCTCAGCAGTATAATATATAACAACCAATCACAGCGCAGCTTTCATGTTACCTCAGCAGTATAATATATAACAACCAATCACAGCACAGCTTTCATGTTACCTCAGCAGTATAATATATAACAACCAATCACAGCACAGCTTTCATGTTACTCAGTATAATACAGGGTGGAGCGCGGTAATTTGCTAATTTGGGAGTGAAATAAAAAAATAATGACCTTGTAAAAACTTTATTTTATATTTTATTTACATTGAACAGTAGTGGAATTTACAAATTATTTGGTTTTAAATATTGTATCTGGCAGATGTTGCCCTTCGCTCTCCACACACTGCTGCACACGTTTTCTGAAGTTCTCATGCACTCTTTCAAGCATGTCGACTGGTATTCTGGCAATCTCAGCGTCAATATTGTTCCTTAGGTCTTCCAGGGTGTTGGGACGGTTGCAATACACCTTAGACTTCAGGTAACCCCAAAGGAAAAAATCGCATGGGGCTAAGTCTGGTGAGCGTGCCGCCGGCCAGTTAAGATCACCCCTCAGAGATAAGCCGTTCAGGAAACGTTTGCCTCAAACATTCCTGGTAACTCTCGCTGTGTGTGCAGTGGCACCATCTTGTTGAAACCATGTATCCTCTAATTGCATTGCCTCGAGTGCTGGCTGGAAAAAATCCTGCAGCATAGTTAAGTAACGTTCGGAATTCACAGTTGCCTGAAAAAAGTAAGGGCCAATGATGCCTACTGGTGATAAGGCGCAGCACACAGTGACGCGGTCCGAATGCAGAGGTCTCTGGTGAACTTCTCTGGGGTTTGTATCGCTCCAGTACCGCATGTTTGGTTTGTTTACACACCCACTGAGGTGAAACTGTGCCTCATCAGAAAAGAACACAATTGCGTCACGAGGTATGGTTGCAAGCATGTCTTCACAAGATGTTCGTCGTGTAACATAATCCCGTGCTGACAATTGTTGGACCACGCACATTGTATACGGGTGAAAATTCAGTTCACTATGAAGAATCCGGTGGAGACAACGTCTTGCATTGCCAAGAGCAAGTGCTTGCTTCCGAGCAGAGCGTTTCGGAGATTGCTGCTGCTCTAACTCGTTGGATGTTTTGTGGTGTTGTAACACTTCTCGCAGGTCCTCTTCGTACAGATGACACATTCCCTGCTGTTCTGAATGCATTTACCCAATTTACAACTGATTGCCGTCCAGGAACACGTCCGCGTGGGGGAACAGCCAATCGCAAACGAAAAGCACGTTGCATTGCAATGATCGAGTGGTTATTTGAAAAATACGCTTCAACACAAAATGAACGTTCCTTACGTGTCCACTGCATGATGGCAACTGAAAAGCTGCAGACAAACTTCCCGTCAGCCACTATAAGCAGCGCCCACTCTCCCCTCTCTTCGACCAACAGCGCTGCCACAACCTGCAACTCAAAAAAGCAACACCCTGGAAGACCTAAGGAACAATATTGACGCTGAGATTGCCAGAATACCCGTCGACATGCTTGAAAGAGTGCATGAGAACTTCAGAAAACGTATGCAGCAGTGTGTGGAGAGCGAAGGTCAACATCTGCCAGATACAATATTTAAAACCAAATAATTTGTAAATTCCACTACTGTTCAATGTAAATAAAATATAAAATAAAGTTTTTACAAGGTCATTATTTTTTTATTTCATTAGCAAATTACCGCGCTCCACCCTGTATATAACAACCAATCACAGCACAGCTTTCATGTTACCTCAGTATAATATATAACAACCAATCACAGCACAGCTTTCATGTTACCTCAGTATAATATATAACAACCAATCACAGCGCAGCTTTCATGTTACCTCAGTATAATATATAACAACCAATCACAGCACAGCTTACATGTTACCTCAGTATAATATATAACAACCAATCACAGCGCAGCTTTCATGTTACCTCAGTATAATATATAACAACCAATCACAGCACAGCTTTCATGTTACCTCAGCAGTATAATATATAACATAGTAACATAGTAACATAGTATGTAAGGCTGAATGAAGACATTGTCCATCTAGTCCAGCCTGTCTATCCTCCTGTGTTGATCCAGAGGAAGGCAAAAAACCCCAAGGCCAGAAACCAATTAGCCCATTCGGGGAAAAAATTCCTTCCCGACTCCCTAATGGCAATCAGACTGTTCCCTGGATCAACCCCCTAATAGTTCCCACCTTCCTATATACCCGGATTGACACTTCACCTAATATTTATATCCTGTAATATCCTTCCCCTCCAGAAAGACATCAAGTCCCCTTTTAAACGCCTCTGTGGATTTTGCCATCACCACTTCCTCCGGTAGAGAGTTCCATAGTCTCACTGCTCTTACAGTAAAGAACCCCCTTCTATGTTGGTGATGAAACCTACTTTCCTCTAATCGTAGCGGGTGTCCTCTTGTTACCGTCATGGTCCTTGGTGTAAACAGATCACGGGAGAGATCCTTGTATTGTCCCCTCATGTACTTATACATGGTTATTTGATCACCTCTTAGCTGTCTTTTTTCTAGAGTAAATAATCCCAATTTTGATAGCCTCTCTGGGTATTCCAGTCTCGTCATTCCATGTATTAGTTTAGTTGCCCTTCTTTGAACCCCCTCCAGTACCGCAACAACCAATCACAGTACAGCTTTCATGTTACCTCAGCAGTATGATATATAACAATCAATCACAGCACATTTTTCATGTTACTCAGTATAATATATAACAACCAATCACAGCACAGCTTTCATGTTACCTCAGCAGTATAATATATAACAACCAATCACAGCACAGCTTTCATGTTACCTCAGCAGTATAATATATAACAACCAATCACAGCACAGCTTTCATGTTACCTCAGCAGTATAATATATAACAACCAATCACAGCACAGCTTTCATGTTACCTCAGCAGTATAAGGAATAGCAACCAATCACAGCGCAGCTTTCATGTTACCTCAGCAGTATAATATATAACAACCAATCACAGCACAGCTTTCATGTTACCTCAGCAGTATAATATATAACAACCAATCACAGTGCAGCTTTCATGTTACCTCAGTATAATATATAACAACCAATCACAGCACAGCTTTCATGTTACCTCAGCAGTATATTATATAACAACCAATCACAGCACAGCTTTCATATTACCTCAGTATAATATATAACAACCAATCACAGCACAGCTTTCATGTTACCTCAGTATAATATATAACAACCAATCATAGTGCAGCTTTCATGTTACCTCAGCAGTATAATATATAACAACCAATCACAGTGCAGCTTTCATGTTACCTCAGTATAATATATAACAACCAATCACAGCACAGCTTTCATGTTACCTCAGCAGTATATTATATAACAACCAATCACAGCACAGCTTTCATATTACCTCAGTATAATATATAACAACCAATCACAGCACAGCTTTCATGTTACCTCAGTATAATATATAACAACCAATCATAGTGCAGCTTTCATGTTACCTCAGCAGTATAATATATAACAACCAATCACAGCGCAGCTTACATGTTACCTCAGTATAATATATAACAACCAATCACAGCACAACTTTCATGTTACCTCAGTATAATATATAACAACCAATCACAGCACAGCTTTCATGTTATCTCAGTATAATATATAACAACCAATCACAGCGCAGCTTTCATGTTATCTCAGTATAATATATAAGTCACTGAGGCAGAAATTCTTCAAAAATAAATATAAGGGTAATTACTGAAGAAGAATTAATTAAAAAACTAATTTTATTAATAATAATTAAAATCAAACTGGACAGAACACAACATATATCTTAGGTTGAGGTATTAAGAAAAACCCTTCACTCCTCTGAACCTAAGTAGGTCCCTCAGCAATGACTTCCACTAGTAATTATTAGGTGTCTCAGTTGTCATGTGCAAATTTATGAAGCACATGAGATGACAATCTTCCTTTATTGATGTGGCATTAGTCATTGAAGTGAGTGAGGTTTAAACCACCTCCTGCTGATGAATAAATACATTATGGGGTCCCCAAAATCAGACAGAAGTTCCAGATAGAGAACAAGGTGTTATGTATATTGCTCAGACACAACACTGTGCTTAATTATATACTTGAGTTGAGACCCTCCTCCGGAGATATATAAAGAGGAGGATTAGATTATGAACACAGTGTTTAAATACTCCCTATATAACCCTTTATTCAGATGTAGTAAATGGTGGTTATTCACCACTCAAGGAGAGGAGAGGGTTAAGTGTCAAAGAAGGGACCAGCTGAGAGAGCCAAAAACTGATATTAATAAGAGTGGGGTAATGGAGAGCCTCCACTTTAAATACCAGTATAGATGTGTAATATAAGGCCCAATTAAGGTTCAGAAGGTCCAGTTAGCAAAGGGTTAAATAGTGCCAAGAAAGAGTGGATAGGAAGAACCAGTGATAAATACAGAGAATGAACTGTTTTTTCTCTCCTAGTTATATATGCTCTTCATTCAAGCAACTCCAAATTATAATCAGCTGAAATAGGTAGATCAAAAAGAGGAGAGGAGAGGGTTAACTAGTATATAGAGAGCCCTTCCACTCAAGAAATATATGGCACCAGTTCAAAACTACTACCCTGAGTATTAATGCACAATTCAGGGAGTAGTTGCTAACTCTTGCACCAAACCAGCACTTAAAGGGTTAAAAGTGCCTGAAAGTCTGCAGTGCTAAAGAGTGCTGTTCCTGTAGTACAGATCACTTTAAATACTACTGAGGATGCCGGACTCTGGGTGACAAAACCCTGTACTTGTACACAGCAGCGCTGTGAGTAGGGAGAAGCTGAGTCGGCACCGATGTAGCTGCCCGACAGAAGGTATCGGGCAGCCGCCTAGCTCTAACACCTGAACTAACTATCTGGAAAGTTACTGACTCACTAAAGCCACGTCATCGACGCGTTTCTACAGTGCTCTTTGGTGTTTGCACTGTTTCATCAGGATGCATTAGTAGGTAACAGAGGGAGCAGCCGTGATATCTGGCGGCATCCCTGTAGGGAGTACCGCGCGTCTGACAAGTGCAGCGCTTATATGTGTGGAGCTCCTCCTTCCCTCTCTTATCCCATCCAATCCCAGACGTTGGCTATGATTTGGACAATCCCCCTTGGTTTCTCACGATACAGGCTGGATAACACACATTATCACAGGTGCTTCAGTATCGGACAGCTCCCTGCTGTCGGGATGTCGGGCATCAGTGTGCAGAGGGGAGGTTCAGCACTAGACAGCTCCCTGCTGTCGGGATGTCGGGCATCAGTGTGCAGAGGGGAGGTTCAGCACTGGACAGCTCCCTGCTGTCGGGATGTCGGGCATCAGTGTGCAGAGGGGAGGTTCAGCACTGGACAGCTCCCTGCTGTCGGGATGTCGGGCATCAGTGCGCAGAGGGGAGGTTCAGCACTGGACAGCTCCCTGCTGTCGGGATGTCTGGCATCAGTGTGCAGAGGGGAGGTTCAGCACTGGACAGCTCCCTGCTGTCGGGATGTCGGGCATCAGTGTGCAGAGGGGAGGTTCAGCACTGGACAGCTCCCTCCTCCCTACTAGAGCCCTGTAAAGGATTTCAGGAGTCTATATGAAGGCAGGGGGTTCATATGTTCAGATAAAGTTTATAGCTCTCTTCTGGGGAGAATTAGGAGGGATTATTTTATATGTTTTTAGAGGGATGATTACAGTTAGTTAAAGTATGAAGCAAAAAACGCATACATTTCTCAGATGTTTAATCAAAGACTTGGGGGGGGGGGGGGAGTTTTAGGAAAGTGAAGGGGGATTGGTGCCTGGGATGAAATTTCAAATGAAGGAAGTGTATGATAACTGTTCATTCAAGCCTGTGGGTGAACAGGTCTTGAGTCTATGAATCCACATGCATTCCTTCTGTAGGAGTTTCTTATCTATGTCTCCCCTTCTTCCATTGTACCTGATCAATTCAACTCCTTGGAACTTGAGAAGGCTTAGGTCATTGTCGGGATGGTCTCTCATGTGTTCGCCAGGCTTATGTTGGTCCCTTTTTTATGAATCTGCACGCCTTGCAGTCAGAGCAGGGGTATGTGCCCTTGATCTTTTTCGAGGTCAACCAAGTCTCTCTGGGTACTTCAGGGGCCAGATGACTATGTATGAGATGGTCTCGAAGGTTTCTTCCTCTTCGATAAGTAATAGAGGGCTTGTCTCCCAGGCATTCCACAAGGTCCTTGTCCTTTAATAGGATGTTCCAATATTTTTGTAAAATTCTGTTCACATTTCTTGATTGGTCGTCATACGTACCAATCAATCTCACAATGTTCTTGGTGACTGGTTTTGGTTTGACATCCAGTAGGCTCTTCCTGTCTCTTTTTTTGGTCTCTACAAGTGCTTCCTGGAGAATGTCATCAGGGTATCCCCTATCCTTGAATCTTTTAGTCATGTCTTCAGCTTGTGTTTCAAATTCACCTTCCTCGGAACAGTTCCTCCTCGCCCTTATAAATTGTCCCTTAGGGATACCTTTTTTTAAAGGACCTGGGTGGTAACTTTCCCAGTGCAGGAGACTGTTTGTTGCCGTTGGTTTTTGGTGAATTGTAGTCTCTAAAGTCCCCATCGGGGTCTTGGAGATGTTCAAATCCAGGAATGTAATTTGTTCCTGCTGAATTTCTGACGTGAGAAATAAGCCAAGGTTGTTCTTGTTAAGAGACTCCACAAATTCTTTGAATTCTGAGACAGTTCCGGACCAGAGTATAAAAATGTCGTCTATGAACCTCACCCATAGCTCGACTAGGTTGATCCATTTCAGGTTTTGTTCCTGGAAGACGTGTTTATCCTCCCACCATCCGAGAAATAGACATGCATGGGTTGGGGCACAGGGACTTCCCATCGCGGTCCCCCGCCGCTGATGGTAATAGCGCCCGTCAAACAGGAAAAGTTATGTTCAAGAATGAATTTGAGCAATTCGAGAACAAAGGTATTGTGAGGTCTCATATGAGTTCCCCTCTGGTCCAGGTAGAAACGACTCGCTTCAATTCCATCTTTATGGGAGATGTTGGTATAAAGCGCCTCTACGTCCATACTGGCTAGAAATGTACCACTTGCAATCGTGATGCCCTCCAGACGTTTGAGGAGATCTGTGGTATCACGTATATAAGATGGTAAACTCTCTACGAATGGTCTTAAGATGACATCGATATACTGACTTGCTCCCTGTGTCAGAGAGTCTATCCCCGAAACAATGGGCCTCCCCTTTAGTGGGGTAAGGCCCTTGTGGATTTTGGGGAGTGCGTAGAAAGTCGCCGTCTGGGGTACAGTTGGGCAGATAAATTCACATTCCGTTTTTTCAAAATTTTTTTCCTCCCGTGCCTTTAGTGTTAGGGATCTCAACTCAGAGAGGAAGGTATCTGTGGGGTCAGAGGGTAATATGCCATAGTTTGTGGTGTCTTTTAATAGCTTGAGGCACATTTCCTTATACTCATTGCGTCCTAGGATCACCAACTTTCCACCCTTATCGGATGGTTTTATGATGATGTTGGGGTCCCTCTCCAGTGATACTAGTGCTTTTTTCTCATCTTTAGATAAGTTCTGGGTTTGAAAATTTCATGTATCAGCGAGTTTTTCCAGTTCCTCCATCACTAGTGACTCAAAAATTTCTATGTACGGACAGTCCCCAGACGGAGGCATACTGGTGCTCTTAGGTCTGAGTTGTGTGAATGGTCCCTGGCCTGGAATCCTCTCGCTTTCCTGAGAAAGCTCCTCCAAGAGGTCGAGTGTTTCCAGATCTTGGGGACTGATGCCAAGTTCTTCACACCTCTTCTGACCTTTGATGGTAAAATATTTTCTCCATCTTACTTTACGAAGGAAGAGAGATACGTCTTTAACCCAGTCAAATGATTTGTACTTATTAGTGGGTACGAACGAGAGTCCCCTTTTAATGTCCAATTCTTTTTTGTTGTCATCATTCCCTCCGTTTTTTGTAGTTTCGGGGTTCACATCCATTCCAGTATGGGGCTCTGCTATTGGGCCTGGTTGGGCGCCCCTAGTCTTGTCCTCAACATATACTGGGATATGGGTGTCTCTAAAAAATGATGACCACCATTGAATTGACCCCTATTACCTCTTCCTCTCATTCTTTCATGTTACCTCAGTATAATATATAACAACCAATCACAGCGCAGCTTGCATGTTACCTCAGCGGTATAATATATAACAACCAATCACAGCACAGCTTTCATGTTACCTCAGTATAATATATAACCAATCACAGCACAGCTTTCATGTTACCTCAGCAGTATAATATATAGCAACCAATCACAGCACAGCTTTCATGTTACCTCAGCAGTATAATATATAACAACCAATCACAGCACAGCTTTCATGTTACCTCAGCAGTATAATATATATCAACCAATCACAGCACAGCTTTCATGTTACCTCAGCAGTACAATATGTATCAACCAATCACAGCACAGCTTTCATGTTACCTCAGCAGTACAATATGTATCAACCAATCACAGCACAGCTTTCATGTTACCTCAGCAATATAATATATATCAACCAATCACAGCACAGCTTTCATGTTACCTCAGCAGTATAATATATATCAACCAATCACAGCACAGCTTTCATGTTCCCTCAGCAGTATAATATATAACAACCAATCACAGCACAGCTTTCATGTTACCTCAGCAGTATAATATATAACAACCAGTAACAGCGCAGCTTTGATGTTACCTCAGCAGAATAATATATAACAACCAATCACAGCGCAGCTTTGATGTTACCTCAGCAGAATAATATATAACAACCAATCACAGCGCAGCTTTCATGTTACCTCAGCAGAATAATATATAACAACCAATCACAGCGCAGCTTTCATGTTACCTCAGCAGTATAATATATAAAAACCAATCACAGCGCAGCTTTCATGTTACCTCAGTATAAGATATAACAACCAATCACAGCGCAGCTTTCATGTTACCCCAGTATAATATATAACCAATCACAGCACAGCTTTCATGTTACCTCAGTATAATATATAACAACCAATCACAGCACAGCTTTCATGTTACCTCAGCAGTTTAATATATAGCAACCAATCACAGCACAGCTTTCATGTTACCTCAGCAGTATAATATATAATAAACCAATCACAGCGCAGCTTTCATGATACCTCAGCAGTATAATATATAACAACCAATCACAGCACAGCTTTCATGTTACCTCAGTATAATATATAACAACCAATCACAGCACAGCTTTCATGTTACCTCAGTATAATATATAACAACCAATCACAGCACAGCTTTCATGTTACCTCAGTATAATATATAACAACCAATCACAGCACAGCTTTCATGTTCCCTCAGCAGTATAATATATAACAACCAATCACAGCACAGCTTTCATGTTACCTCAGCAGTATAATATATAACAACCAGTAACAGCGCAGCTTTGATGTTACCTCAGCAGAATAATATATAACAACCAATCACAGCGCAGCTTTGATGTTACCTCAGCAGAATAATATATAACAACCAATCACAGCGCAGCTTTCATGTTACCTCAGCAGAATAATATATAACAACCAATCACAGCGCAGCTTTCATGTTACCTCAGCAGTATAATATATAAAAACCAATCACAGCGCAGCTTTCATGTTACCTCAGTATAAGATATAACAACCAATCACAGCGCAGCTTTCATGTTACCCCAGTATAATATATAACCAATCACAGCACAGCTTTCATGTTACCTCAGTATAATATATAACAACCAATCACAGCACAGCTTTCATGTTACCTCAGCAGTTTAATATATAGCAACCAATCACAGCACAGCTTTCATGTTACCTCAGCAGTATAATATATAATAAACCAATCACAGCGCAGCTTTCATGATACCTCAGCAGTATAATATATAACAACCAATCACAGCACAGCTTTCATGTTACCTCAGTATAATATATAACAACCAATCACAGCACAGCTTTCATGTTACCTCAGTATAATATATAACAACCAATCACAGCACAGCTTTCATGTTACCTCAGTATAATATATAACAACCAATCACAGCGCAGCTTTCATGTTACCTCAGCAGTATAATATATAACAACCAATCACAGCGCAGCTTTCATGTTACCTGAGCAGTATAAGGAATAGCAACCAATCACAGCACAGCTTTCATGTTACCTCAGTATAATATATAACAACCAATCACAGCACAGCTTTCATGTTACCTCAGCAGTATAATATATAACAACCAATCACAGCGCAGCTTTCATGTTACCTCAGTATAATATATAACAACCAATCACAGCGCAGCTTTCATGTTACCTCAGCAGTATAATATATAACAACCAATCACAGCGCAGCTTTCATGTTACCTCAGTATAATATATAACAACCAATCACAGCGCAGCTTTCATGTTACCTCAGTATAAGATATAACAACCAATCACAGCGCAGCTTTCATGTTACCTCAGTATAAGATATAACAACCAATCACAGCGCAGCTTTCATGTTACCCCAGCATAATATATAACCAATCACAGCACAGCTTTCATGTTACCTCAGTATAATATATAACAACCAATCACAGCACAGCTTTCATGTTACCTCAGTATAATATATAACAACCAATCACAGCACAGCTTTCATGTTACCTCAGTATAATATATAACAACCAATCACAGCGCAGCTTTCATGTTACATCAGCAGTATAATATATAACCAATCACAGCACAGCTTTCATGTTACCTCAGTATAATATATAACAACCAATCACAGCACAGCTTTCATGTTACCTCAGTATAATATATAACAACCAATCACAGCACAGCTTTCATGTTACCTCAGTATAATATATAACAACCAATCACAGCGCAGCTTTCATGTTACCTCAGTATAATATATAACAACCAATCACAGCACAGCTTTCATGTTACCTCAGCAGAATAATATATAACAACCAATCACAGCGCAGCTTTCATGTTACCTCAGCAGTATAAGGAATAGCAACCAATCACAGCACAGCTTTCATGTTACCTCAGTATAATATATAACAACCAATCACAGCACAGCTTTCATGTTACCTCAGCAGTATAATATATAACAACCAATCACAGCGCAGCTTTCATGTTACCTCAGTATAATATATAACAACCAATCACAGCGCAGCTTTCATGTTACCTCAGCAGTATAATATATAACAACCAATCACAGCGCAGCTTTCATGTTACCTCAGTATAATATATAACAACCAATCACAGCGCAGCTTTCATGTTACCTCAGTATAAGATATAACAACCAATCACAGCGCAGCTTTCATGTTACCTCAGTATAAGATATAACAACCAATCACAGCGCAGCTTTCATGTTACCCCAGTATAATATATAACCAATCACAGCACAGCTTTCATGTTACCTCAGTATAATATATAACAACCAATCACAGCACAGCTTTCATGTTACCTCAGTATAATATATAACAACCAATCACAGCACAGCTTTCATGTTACCTCAGTATAATATATAACAACCAATCACAGCGCAGCTTTCATGTTACCTCAGCAGTATAATATATAACCAATCACAGCACAGCTTTCATGTTACCTCAGTATAATATATAACAACCAATCACAGCACAGCTTTCATGTTACCTCAGCAGTATAATATATAGCAACCAATCACAGCGCAGCTTTCATGTTACCTCAGTATAATATATAACAACCAATCACAGGACAGCTTTCATGTTACCTCAGTATAATATATAATAACCAATCACAGCACAGCTGTCATGTTACCTCACCAGTATAATATATAACAACCAATCACAGCACAGCTTTCATGTTACCTCAGTATAATATATAACCCCCAATCACAGCGCAGCTTTCATGTTACCTCAGTATAATATATAACCAATCACAGCGCAGCTTTCATGTTACCTCAGTATAATATATAACCAATCACAGCACAGCTTTCATGTTACCTCAGTATAATATATAACCAATCACAGCACAGCTTTCACGTTACCTCAGTATAATATATAACAACCAATCACAGCTTTCATGTTACCTCAGTATAATATATAACCAATCACAGCGCAGCTTTCATGTAACGTCAGCAGTATAATATATAACAACCAATCATAGTGCAGCTTTCATGTTACCTCAGTATAATATATAACAACCAATCACAGCACAGCTTTCATGTTACCTCAGCAGTATAATATATAACAACCAATCACAGCGCAGCTTTCATGTTACCTCAGCAGTATAATATATAACAACCAATCACAGCGCAGCTTTCATGTTACCTCAGTATAATATATAACAACCAATCACAGCACAGCTTTCATGTTACCTCAGTATAATATATAACAACCAATCACAGCACAGCTTTCATGTTACCTCAGTATAATATATAACAACCAATCACAGCGCAGCTTTCATGTTACCTCAGTATAATATATAACAACCAATCACAGCGCAGCTTTCATGTTACCTCAGTATAATATATAACAACCAATCACAGCACAGCTTTCATGTTACCTCAGCAGTATAATATATAACAACCAATCACAGCGCAGCTTTCATGTTACCTCAGCAGTATAATATATAACAACCAATCACAGCACAGCTTTCATGTTACCTCAGTATAATATATAACAACCAATCGCAGCACAGCTTTCATGTTACCTCAGCAGTGTAATATATAACAACCAATCACAGCGCAGCTTTCATGTCACCTCAGCAGTATAATATATAACAACCAATCACAGCACAGCTTTCATGTTACCTCAGTATAATATATAACAACCAATCACAGCGCAGCTTTCATGTTACCTCAGTATAATATATAACAACCAATCACAGCGCAGCTTTCATGTTACCTCAGTATAATATATAACAACCAATCACAGCACAGCTTTCATGTTACCTCAGCAGTATAATATATAACAACCAATCACAGCGCAGCTTTCATGTTACCTCAGCAGTATAATATATAACAACCAATCACAGCACAGCTTTCATGTTACCTCAGTATAATATATAACAACCAATCGCAGCACAGCTTTCATGTTACCTCAGCAGTGTAATATATAACAACCAATCACAGCGCAGCTTTCATGTTACCTCAGCAGTATAATATATAACAACCAATCACAGCACAGCTTTCATGTTACCTCAGCAGTATAATATATAACAACCAATCACAGTGCAGCTTTCATGTTACCTCAGTATAATATATAACAACCAATCACAGCACAGCTTTCATGTTACCTCAGCAGTATAATATATAACAACCAATCACAGCACAGCTTTCATGTTACCTCAGCAGTATAATATATAACAACTAGAGATGAGCGAACGTGTTCGGCCCCGCCCCTTTTCGCCCGAACACCGAACTTTGCTCGGGCGAAAAAAGTTCTGTCGTCGCCGTGGCAGCGCGGGGGGGGGGGGGGGGGGGTGTGCGGCGGGGAGTGGGGGGGGGGGGAGAGGGAGAGAGAGAGGGCTCCCCCCCTGTTCCCCGCTCGCTGCTGCCGCCCGCGCCGCCGCGCCTCTCCCCCCCCCCCCCCCGGCGCCCCCCGAATCTTTACGCGCGAACACTGAAGTCCTCGGGAAAGCCGGTGTCCGGGTGCGTAAGTGCTCGTTAAGAACACGTTCGCTCATCTTTAATAACAACCAATCACAGCACAGCTTTCATGTTACCTCAGAGGGTGAAGCGCTGAGCGAGATACCTGTGATCCGATGCAGACAACTTCAGCGCTGATCTTCTTGTAAACACCTTTTGACTGAGCGCAGGGGTGATCTGCCCGTGTACACGCTTTACATGAGCACCGACAACCTCCGTGGTGATCTGCCCGTGTACATGCTCTGCACGGGCGCCGACAACCTAAGCGCTCATCTGCTCGTGTACACGTTCTGCACGAGCGCCGACTGCCTCAGCACTGAACTGCCCGTGTAAACGATCTGCAGGAGCGCTGACATCCTCAGCGCTGACCTTCCTGTAAATACGCTCTGAATGAGCACAGCCGTGATCTGTCCGTGTGCATGCTCTGCACGAGCGCCGACGACCTCAGCGCTGATGTGCCCGTGTACACGCTCTGCACGAGCGCCAACGACCTCAGCGGTGATGTGCCCGTGTACACGCTCTGCACGGGTGCTTAATACCTCAGCCGTGATCTGCCCGTGTACATGCTCTGCCCGAGCGCCGAGGACCTCGGCGGTGATCTGCCCACGTACACGCTCTGCCAAAGCGCCGATGACCTCACCGGTGATTTGACTGCGTACACGCTCCGCATGAGCGCCAACGACCCCAGCAGTGACCTGCCTGTGTACACGCTCTGCACGAGCCCGACAACATTAGTGCTGATCTGCTCATGTACACACTCAGCACGAGCACTGACAACCTCAGCGCGGACCTCCCTGTCAAGACGCTCTGAATGAGTGCAGCCATGATCTGTCCGTGTGTATGCTCTGCACGAGCGCCGACGACCTCAGCGGTGATCTGCCTGTGTACATGCTCTGCACGGGTGCTTAATACCTCAGCAGTGATCTACTCGTGTACACGCTCTGCACGAGCGCCGACGACCTCAGCGGTGATCTGCCTGTGTACATGCTCTGCACGGGTGCTTAATACCTCAGCAGTGATCTACTCGTGTACACGCTCTGCACGAGCGCCGACGACCTCAGCGGTGATCTGCCTGTGTACACACTCCGCATGAATGCCGTTGACCTCAGCGGTGATCTGCCTGTGTACACGCTCTGCGTGGGTGCTGAATACGTCAGCGGTGATCTGCCCGTGTACACGCTCTGCATGAACGCCGTTGACCTCAGCGGTGCCATCAGCGCTCCTGGAGCTCTTTAGACGACTGCCGTCTAAGAGACATTACTGAGAAGAATCACTTTCTTTTACTTCATTGGCCAAGACTGGCAGTATACGGCGTGCGGGGGTCCAGGTAGTGAGGCGCTGCGATCTTCTTACACCATTGGTTTCCCATCTAATCGGCACTTTAGTAGCAGCGCATCAGTCTGCATCACCTCACTGCTCACAGGTAAAGGTAACATTGTAACAAGTAGACTGATGTGATCACCATGACGATTAACCACAACCGTATCTAGCCTTTACAACCACCTTGCTCAGTACTTCTCATCAATCGCCTCTTTATGGCGGCAGCTCAGCACTTCCCCTCCGGCACCAGCTTTCTCCCTTCTTTCCGCCCACTTTACCATAGACAGCAGCAGTATCCCTCTCCCGCCTCCACTGGCAGCAGCCTCTCTCCCGCCTCCACTGGCAGCAGCCTCTCTCCCGCCTCCACTGGCAGCAGCCTCTCTCCCGCCTCCACTGGCAGCAGCCTCTCTCCCGCCTCCACTGGCAGCAGCCTCTCTCCCGCCTCCACTGGCAGCAGCCTCTCTCCCGCCTCCACTGACAGCAGCATTCTTCACCTTCCTACCTTCTCCTACATTTCCAGTAGATTTTCTCCCTAAACACTCATTCTTCTTGGTAAAGTGGTATTTGCTGGGTATTTAATGCAGGAGCAACATAGACTGGTGTAAGCCCCAATTCCCTGTGCTGGGGGCGGAGACTAGGTGCTAAGGGCAACACAGGGGGCCAGGATCTCCTATCACTGTACTGAGCAGTGTAAATGTGAATTCAGTAGCTGAGAGGCCGGAAGACTATTAGCTGTAACACTGTCTATGTGCAGCACCACAATCCTCCTCTTTCCATAGAAGTCTACGGGCAGCATTTAATCTGAGCTGCCAGTGAGCCGGATAAGCCAAGATACAGTAGAACGTTTCTTGTTATGTATCCAGGCCATGTAAGTGCATCCGGCGGAGCTAGCAGACATGGACCTCATGGACAAACCCCTCTGTAGCCGCCAGTACAACTCCAGGCTTTGGATGGCAATAAGACCATCTCCGCTGACTGACATGAATAGTATGAAGAGACCAGAAGAAGTGAACAGCCCGAAATACAGCAGCATGTAAAGCACAAGGCTATTCAGCAGCAGAACGGCGTTTACCTGTCATGCTTTATCCGTGCCAGCAGGGGCTCCAGCCACCCCACCGTGCATTCACAATGCGCATCCAGGAAGGTGATGACCTGTCCTTTGGACGCGGCTGCCCCTCGTAGCCTGGCCCTGATCAGCCCCGAGCGCTGCTCCATGCGGATGACGTGCACTGGGAGGCGCAGTTTTCGGACATATATTTCCAGTGGTCTCTTCAGAAAATCTGGAAAACAATGTGAAGAGTTCCTGAGTGAGGCGGCACATAATCGGGCACAGCATGTCATAGAACCAACACGTACCCGCCTGCCATCCCATGACGTCCAGGAGGGGGCAGCGCAGAGCATCGGATGAACTCCTGGCACCAGAGAGAATGCCTAGATTGTGTTTGCTGGGCGTCAGGTTTTTCTAGCTGATGGCATGTATGTGATCTTTGCGTCTTGCCTCTGTCTTCATGCCCTGGCTATGGGCAAAAGGATCATCTGACTATCTGGGCATTTTGAATCCCCTACGAACCTTTTAGAGACCGAGTGCCCAAACTACAACCCAAAACCCACTTATGTACTGCAAAGTGCCAACGGGGTTATCACAACGTATGATTTTACCCCCAGCCTTCTAAAAAGGACCGGGCCGCTTCACAATAGACAGGGTGCAGATTCTGGCTGCTTTTTGGACGCGGAAATGCTGCAGAACGTCGGCAGCGGGGATTACTGTGGGAAAGTCAGCAGCATTTCTGCATCCCAAAAGGAGTCAAAATCTGCACCCAGTCTATTTTGAGACAGCCCTGCCCATTTTCCTCACATGTAAACATACCCCAGCGATAATAGTGACCCCCCCAGCAGCCCCAGCGATAATTGTGAACCCCCCCCAGCGGCCCCAGCAATAATAGTGACCCCCCCAGGGGCCCCAGCGAAAATAGTGACATCACACAGCAGCCCCCAGTATAATAGTGACCACCCCCTAGCGGTATTAGTGACCCCTCCCACAGCGGCCCCTATTATCACAGTGACCCCCCACCCACAGCGGCCCCCAGTATCACAGTGACCCCCCACCCACAGCGGCCCCCAGTATCACAGTGACCCCCCCACACCCACAACGGCCCCCAGTATCACAGTGACCCCCAGTAGTAATAGTGACACACCACAGCGGCCCCCAGTAGTAATAGTGACACCCCACAGTGGTCACCCTTGTAATAGTGACATCCCAGACTGGTGCCCCCCCCCCCCTTCCCCCGAGACACACATACTTACCCCCTCCTCCTTGTGTGCTGCCGACGCCTCCTCCCCCTGCTCTTGTGGAATCACGTAGTAGACGTCAGGGGAGGGGAAGGAGGATCCCGGCTGTACACTGATGTCACAGAGTGTGTCGGGATCAGCGCTGATAGCAGCACTGCTGAGTGAATGCCGGCAGGGGAGTCACGGCCCCTGCTGGTATTCACTATTGTGGTGAGCAGCCAACGGTGACGTGTGCCAGCAGGGAGGGCTCTGTGTGCCGCCTCTGGCACAAATGCCATAGGTTCGCCACCACTGCCCTACACCATCAGTCAAGTTTTAGAACGCCTCAATTTTAACAGTTATTTCTGACATTAACACAGTTCAAAGTCCAGCAAATAACGTTAAATGGTTCAAAGGCTGAAAATGAAGTTAGAAACATAAAAGTATGATGAAATTTTAACCTAAAACAAAACAAAAAAAGGACCTAATTCATGATTTAACCGAAGGGCTTTTTTCAGGGAACATATAAAGGAGCGCTGCTCTGCAGCACAGAAAGCAAATTATGGATGCAAACTATTCCTATAGGTGTCTGAACGATTGTAGATTACTTCCAGACCCTGTGATTCTATATAAGCAGTGTTGGTACAGATGGCATTCCACCCTCTAGGGCGGGGCTTGGACAGTTGTGGTCTTCAGGACTGAGCATATTACTATCAGAATGGCAAGACAAAGGCAATTCACCAAAGAAGACAGGCAGACAATTATAACTCTAGGTTGCCAAGGAAGCCGAAGTGGCAGTCAGTAGAGTTTCCTACACCATCACAAAACACTGGGAAACTGCAGGAAACCATGAAAGGAAGATGTTGGCAGACCAAAGGCCACTACAGAAGTCAGATGACAAGTCTGTGAGACTCAACAGTTATAATGACCAGCAGCTGACAGCAAAACTCACAAGCAGAGCTCGATGCAACAGAAAGTGAACAGGATCCCATGTAAACTGTGAAAACTACCCGCAGGTCTGACGGGCGGAGGAGGAGGAGGAGTGCGGCTACCCGCAGGTCTGACGGGCGGAGGAGGAGGGTTACGGCTACCCGCAGGTCTGACGGGCGGAGGAGGAGGAGTACGGCTACCCGCAGGTCTGACGGGCGGAGGAGGAGGAGTACGGCTACCCGCAGGTCTGACGGGCGGAGGAGGAGGAGGAGTGCGGCTACCCGCAGGTCTGACGGGCGGAGGAGGAGGAGGAGTGCGGCTACCCGCAGGTCTGACGGGCGGAGGAGGAGGAGTACGGCTACCCGCAGGTCTGACGGGCGGAGGAGGAGGAGTACGGCTACCCGCAGGTCTGACGGGCGGAGGAGGAGGAGTACGGCTACCCGCAGGTCTGACGGGCGGAGGAGGAGGAGTACGGCTACCCGCAGGTCTGACGGGCGGAGGAGGAGGAGGAGTGCGGCTACCCGCAGGTCTGACGGGCGGAGGAGGAGGAGTACGGCTACCCGCAGGTCTGACGGGCGGAGGAGGAGGAGTACGGCTACCCGCAGGTCTGACGGGCGGAGGAGGAGGAGTACGGCTACCCGCAGGTCTGACGGGCGGAGGAGGAGGAGTGCGGCTACCCGCAGGTCTGACAGGCGGAGGAGGAGGAGTGCGGCTACCCGCAGGTCTGACGGGCGGAGGAGGAGGAGTACGGCTACCCGCAGGTCTGACGGGCGGAGGAGTACGGCTACCCGCAGGTCTGACGGGCGGAGGAGGAGGAGTGCGGCTACCCGCAGGTCTGACGGGCGGAGGAGGAGGAGTGCGGCTACCCGCAGGTCTGAAGGGCGGAGGAGGAGGAGTGCGGCTACCCGCAGGTCTGACGGGCGGAGGAGTGCGGCTACCCGCAGGTCTGACGGGCGGAGGAGGAGGAGTGCGGCTACCCGCAGGTCTGACGGGCGGAGGAGGAGGAGTACGGCTACCCGCAGGTCTGACGGGCGGAGGAGGAGGAGTACGGCTACCCGCAGGTCTGACGGGCGGAGGAGGAGGAGTACGGCTACCCGCAGGTCTGACGGGCGGAGGAGGAGGAGTACGGCTACCCGCAGGTCTGACGGGCGGAGGAGTACGGCTACCTGCAGGTCTGACGGGCGGAGGAGGAGTACGGCTACCTGCATGTCTGACGGGCAGAGGAGTACGGCTACCTGCAGGTCTGACGGGCAGAGGAGGAGTACGGCTACCTGCAGGTCTGACGGGCAGAGGAGGAGTACGGCTACCTGCAGGTCTGACGGGCAGAGGAGGAGTACGGCTACCTGCAGGTCTGACGGGCAGAGGAGGAGTACGGCTACCTGCAGGTCTGACGGGCAGAGGAGGAGTACGGCTACCTGCAGGTCTGACGGGCAGAGGAGGAGTACGGCTACCTGCAGGTCTGACGGGCAGAGGAGGAGTACGGCTACCTGCAGGTCTGACGGGCAGAGGAGGAGTACGGCTACCTGCAGGTCTGACGGGCAGAGGAGGAGTACGGCTACCTGCAGGTCTGACGGGCAGAGGAGGAGTACGGCTACCTGCAGGTCTGACGGGCAGAGGAGGAGTACGGCTACCTGCAGGTCTGACGGGTGGAGGATCAGTAAGAGTCACTGCAAGATTGGAAAATACAAAAAACACAACCAAAAGACTTGGCTGGGCCAAGCAGCATGTCCAGTGGACTGCTGAAGAGTGCAAGAAGCTCTTATCAACTGATGAATCACAATTTGACAACGTTGGTAAACTGCGCAGGTTTTTGCATGCTGTTGAGTAGGTGAAAGCATGTGACATCAGCTGTCAAACATGAGGGAGGAAGTGTGATGGTCTGCAGCTCTTTTACTGGGTCCAGAGTTGGCAACCGGCACAGTGGACAAGGGCCACCACAGCATTTTACTCTCTGGTGTATGCCTAGATGGCCATGGGTTCATGTTACAGCAAGGCAATGATCCTAAACATCTAGGTTATGGCAGAACTACTGAAGATGATGAAGTTGGTAGGCTTCAAAGATTGGAATGGCCTGTATAGTGTCCAGACCTAATCCTGTTTGGGGTGAACTGGACAGAAGGCTGAAAGCAAAACAACCTACAAGTGCAGCACATTTGTGGGAACCCCTGCGACAATGCTGGGAAGAAATTGTAGAAAGAATGCCTTGATTGTGTAAAGCTGTTCTATCAGCTGGAGGGGCGGCTGGGAAGAGTCACAACTCTAGATTTAGTTTGGTGATACACAAGTTAATCCATTATGTTTTATTGATTTTGTTCTCCGCTTTTGTTTCAAATTACATTTGAGACTTGAAACTGTAAATATCCATAAAACTGGAAAAACTGAGGTGTTGTAAAAGTTTTGACCAATTGTGTATCCTCCCACTTCATCTCTATTCCTGCCCCATATAGGGGCTTGCAGGGAGTAGGTCGGAGGTTGAGCTCACTTGTCATGGCGAGTGCTCCGCTCAACAGGAAACAATAGGGTGTATTTTCTTCCTTTTATCCGTATCCTCATACTTCTGTAAGATTGGCTTTGCTTGGCCTCAGCCTGATGCCACCGGAAGTGTTCTGGGATTGTGGGGGCAGAATATTAATACTAGGGAGATGCTGGAAACTGGGTTCCCTTACAATATAGACTTTATCTAGAAACATGTTCTCTAAATAACGGGACTTTAGAAATGAACATTCCTAGACTAAGAGGAAGTCCTCTCGGCTGCCCATTAAGACAAAACCCTTTACCCCTACTGACTCTAGAAGAGCTACATGACAGACATGTCGGAGGGCTAATGCCGAGGGCCAGCAGAGTGCTCTTACAAACCTCAAACATTACCACAAGCTACTGCCAGAGGAGCCGGCATGCAGAAGCACAAAAGTGACAACGCTGCCAGGACATCCTGCAGATCCTCTTAGAATCACGTGAAGAGAACGCAAAGGTCTCTAGTTCTTCTAATGGCCGATGTCGAGGCCACGTCAATAGATGCAAGCAGATAGGACTTGGGGAGAGCCGACGTGACAGAGGCCGAGCACAAGTTCATTTTGGAAACCGTTTATACATTGCATGGACTCCTATTTGACAGGCTTCATCCAGGGAAACGAGCCGCCACATTAATTATTCCTTCACTTGGTATAGATGCATCTCTCTTCTGGATGACATTGGAGGATCCTCGGAATATTCCAGAGCTTTAATCATGTGCATTTAGGAAAACCACAGCAGGTGTTGTTGCCCACTTGTGCGGCTTATGAAATCCCTTGCTGCTACTATCTGCTGAACACACATGAGCCTATTGATCGTGGCAGCACGGACCGGAATCACACAAGTAAGCTGCACTTTCTACTACTTACTAGTTACTGTACTCATTAGCAAATGATTAGACTTCAAACTAGATAGAGGGAGAACTACCGGAATCCATAAAAGGCACCTTTGTTCCAGCTTCCAGGCGGAGGCACGGCATAAGTGACATTACAAGACATCTTTGCATCGCCTCCCCTTCGCACCGTTGGGCTAGAAGTCCCCAAGGTCTTGGTGACAAGACATGGAAGTGTCTGTCTTATGACGAGCCCCCACACAATCAGCTGCTGCCCGGGCACAGATGACCATGCTATGTATTGTATGCCGCCTCTACGCTCAAGACCAACGAGGCGCATGGAGAGGTCTTGTCTTCATGGCAGACATCAGAGCAGGACATGTTCTGGGATCTGATATTGGCCCAGAAGGCGATTCCTTGCTACTCCATTAGTGATGCCGTTGCCAATCCCCAGGGACATCTGCCCGAATGAGTCAGGCTGAAGGAAGAGGAACCATCTACAGCCCTCTTCTGGGCTTCGTCTAGGTCCCTTCCAGTACAGAGATAGTTCAACAGCACTGTATGAGGAGAAACTCCAGATAAGGCCGCCTGCACATGGCAGAGCCAGAAACCGCGGTGGAATCAGACCCCGCCAGTGGCCGCCATCCGCACGTACCTGTCTCTATTTCTCCTCATCTGTACTGCGGATGGTCACTGTTAGCCGCCACTTGACACGCGCAATGCAGTTTTTTTTCCCAAATGTTTATTTCTCCCGCGCAGTCAGTAAACGAGGATGTGGAATCCACGAGCTGTCCGCAATGTTAATTGTGGATGGGCTGCAGGTCGGGTGGCTTTCACTGACTTCACTGGAGGCCGTCCGCGCGGAATCTGTGCAATAATACAGCATGCTGCGATTTTTCCTCCATTTGCACAAACTGCAGTTAGGTTTCCACCTGTGTGCAGAAAGAATGGATTTTCCATAGCATGGTATGGACGGTATTTGCTGCGGATCCGCAGCAATCTATTTGTATGCAGGAGGCCTAATTAAGTGCTCCTAACTTTGTGGAAACAACTTGCAGACGGCTCTTTTCTGTATCCGTGTAACAAGATACCGTGTCTGCCAGGTACGGTATAGAAGACGACACCGAGCAAGCAGACGGGTCTGCCAGGTACGGTATAGAAGACGACACCGTGCAAGCAGCCGGGTCTGCCAGGTACGGTATGGAAGACGACACCGTGCAAGCAGCCGGGTCTGCCAGGTACGGTATGGAAGACGACACCGTGCAAGCAGCCGGGTCTGCCAGGTACGGTATGGAAGACGACACCGTGCAAGCAGCCGGGTCTGCCAGGTACGGTATGGAAGACGACACCGTGCAAGCAGCCGGGTCTGCCAGGTACGGTATGGAAGACGACACCGTGCAAGCAGCCGGGTCTGCCAGGTACGGTATGGAAGACGACACCGTGCAAGCAGCCGGGTCTGCCAGGTACGGTATGGAAGACGACACCGTGCAAGCAGCCGGGTCTGCCAGGTACGGTATGGAAGAAGACACCGTGCAAGCAGCCGGGTCTGCCAGGTACGGTATGGAAGAAGACACCGTGCAAGCAGCCGGGTCTGCCAGGTACGGTATGGAAGACGACACCGAGCAAGCAGACGGGTCTGCCAGGTACGGTATGGAAGACGACACCGAGCAAGCAGATGGGTCTGCCCGATACGGTATGGAAGACGATACCGAGCAAGCAGCCGGGTCTGCCAGGTACGGTATGGAAGAAGACACCGTGCAAGCAGCCGGGTCTGCCAGGTACGGTATGGAAGACGACACCGTGCAGACGGGTCTGCCAGGTACGGTATGGAAGACGACACCGAGCAAGCAGACGGGTCTGCCCGATACGGTATGGAAGACGATACCGAGCAAGCAGACGGGTCTGCCAGGTACGGTATGGAAGACGACACCGTGCAAGCAGACGGGTCTGCCAGGTACGGTATGGAAGACGATACCGAGCAAGCAGACGGGTCTGCCAGGTACGGTATAGAAGAAGACACCATGCAAGCAGACGGGTCTGCCAGGTACGGTATGGAAGACGATACCGAGCAAGCAGACTGGTCTGCCAGGTACGGTATGGAAGAAGATACCGAGCAAGCAGACTGGTCTGCCAGGTACGGTATGGAAGACGACACCGTGCAGACGGGTCTGCCAGGTACGGTATGGAAGACGACACCGAGCAAGCAGACGGGTCTGCCCGATACGGTATGGAAGACGATACCGAGCAAGCAGCCGGGTCTGCCAGGTACGGTATGGAAGAAGACACCGTGCAAGCAGCCGGGTCTGCCAGGTACGGTATGGAAGACGACACCGTGCAGACGGGTCTGCCAGGTACGGTATGGAAGACGACACCGAGCAAGCAGACGGGTCTGCCCGATACGGTATGGAAGACGATACCGAGCAAGCAGACGGGTCTGCCAGGTACGGTATGGAAGACGACACCGTGCAAGCAGACGGGTCTGCCAGGTACGGTATGGAAGACGATACCGAGCAAGCAGACGGGTCTGCCAGGTACGGTATAGAAGAAGACACCATGCAAGCAGACGGGTCTGCCAGGTACGGTATGGAAGACGATACCGAGCAAGCAGACTGGTCTGCCAGGTACGGTATGGAAGAAGATACCGAGCAAGCAGACTGGTCTGCCAGGTACGGTACGGAAGAATCATCTACAAAGTATCAATATAAACTGCGATGTTACATGCTGAATACTACGTAAGAATGCTCATTATGCCTGCAGCGATGTAACAATATTCAGTGGAAAGCCCTTTTAGAAGAGCGGGAAAGTAGAGACGATTTTATAGTAAAGTCGTTTAAAATAAGCCTGTCGGCGCGCGCGCACACGGATGCCATCCAAGCCTGTCGGCGCGCGCACGGATGCCATCCAAGCCTGTCGGCGCGCGCACGGATGCCATCCAAGCCTGTCGGCGCGCGCACGGATGCCATCCAAGCCTGTCGGCGCGCGCGCACGGATGCCATGCATGCCTGTCGGCGCGCGCGCACGGATGCCATGCATGCCTGTCGGCGCGCGCGCACGGATGCCATGCATGCCTGTCGGCGCGCGCACACGGATGCCATGCAAGCCTGTCGGCGCGCGCACACGGATGCCATGCAAGCCTGTCGGCGCGCGCACACGGATGCCATGCAAGCCTGTCGGCGCGCGCACACGGATGCCATGCAAGCCTGTCGGCGCGCACACACGGATGCCATCCAAGCCTGTCGGCGCGCACACACGGATGCCATCCAAGCCTGTCGGCGCGCACACACGGATGCCATCCAAGCCTGTCGGCGCGCACACACGGATGCCATCCAAGCCTGTCGGCGCGCACACACGGATGCCATCCAAGCCTGTCGGCGCGCACACACGGATGCCATCCAAGCCTGTCGGCGCGCACACACGGATGCCACCCTAGCCTTTCGGCGCGCACACACAGATGCCATCCTAGCCTTTCGGCGCGCACACACAGATGCCATCCTAGCCTTTCGGCCTCATCCCCAGCTAAGAACACTACGAGATACATTTACGGCTAACGTGACCGTAATGAGCTGCATTCACTGATGAGCCAACCCAACTAGAGCACTGCCAATCCCTGCTCCACACTCCGGGCGCCACTTCTTGTCTGACACCTTCCCACGCAGCTGAAGGCAGACGGCACTTGAAAGCAGCCAGGATTGTACGAGCCATTATGCACTGAGAAGCAGCAAACATGGAGTAATTAGAGCTTCGTCTATCACATGACCTAATAAGGTGGATGAAAGGGGAAACCGCTGATTGCCAGTCACACTCTGGACATCCATGTATATAGCAGTCACTTCCATGCAGTGCAGCCTCCTGTCTGATACCAATTGAGATTTATCCCGGCTTTCTCTTTCAATACTCTGTGCTATCAATCCCATGATGCTTCACTACATCACATGACCAGCTAAAGCCTGTACCATCTCTGCCTGCCGTGAGGACTGTAATTATCACTACCTTCTATATTCACCTAAATAAGCTACAGCCCATAACTATACAGTCAGGAGGCTGAACCATCATCTCCTTTATTATAACTGTGTGACAGGAGCCTCTCATCATCAGCAGTGACTAATCGGAGTTTCTATGTCCCCTCCCAACATACCAGAGTCCACGTATTATCACACAGGAACATAAAGCCAAGTTATTTCCAGGGGATCACACGGGTCTCCAAGAGGTTTCAGACCGAGGAATAACTGACTTACATAATGAGTGATGAACCAGCAACAGCTGACCGGGCGCATTAACTCCTTAGTGACCACCAATAGACTACAGAACGCATGTATGTGAAAGAAGCCGTTGGGAACCATCAGCTTCACATACATGCGTCCCGTAGCCCGTGTGACAGAGGCCTAAGGGTGTTACAACGGAACACTGACATGGGGCTGGGGGAGGGGGGCAAGGGGTCGGCTGTCTAAAGACGGCTGGCGTAGAGAAACCTCTGATTCCAGCTGTTTAACCCTTTACAATCAGGGGTGGACTGGACATAGCAGTACTACACGACTGGCATGACTCCGGCACCCACTGAACATAGCGGTACTACACGGCTGACATGACTCCCGCACCCACTGAAGATAGCGGTACTACGCGGCAGACATGACTCCCGCACCCATTGATTATAGCAGTACTACACGGCTGGCATGACTCCCGCACCCACTGGACATAGCGGTACTACACGGCTGGCATGACTCCTGCACCCACTGATTATAGCAGTACTACACGGCTGGCATGACTCCCGCACCCACTGGACATAGCGGTACTACACGTCTGGCATGACTCCTGCACCCACTGATTATAGCAGTACTACACGGCTGGCATGACTCCCGCACCCACTGGACATAGCGGTACTACACGGCTGGCATGACTCCCACACCCATTGATTATAGCAGTACTACACGGCTGGCATGACTCCCGCACCCACTGGACATAGCGGTACTACACGGCTGGCATGACTCCTGCACCCACTGATTATAGCAGTACTACACGGCTGGCATGACTCCCGCACCCACTGGACATAGCGGTACTACACGGCTGGCATGACTCCCACACCCATTGATTATAGCAGTACTACACGGCTGGCATGACTCCCGCACCCACTGGACATAGCAGTACTACACGGCTGGCATGACTCCCGCACCCACTGGACATAGCGGTACTACACGGCTGGCATGACTCCTGCACCCACTGATTATAGCAGTACTACACGGCTGGCATGACTCCCGCACCCACTGGACATAGCGGTACTACACGGCTGGCATGACTCCTGCACCCACTGATTATAGCAGTACTACACGGCTGGCATGACTCCCGCACCCACTGGACATAGCGGTACTACACGGCTGGCATGACTCCGGCACCCACTGAACATAGCGGTACTACACGGCTGACATGACTCCCGCACCCACTGGACATAGCGGTCCTACACGGCTGGCATGACTCCCGCACCCAATGGACATAGCGGTACTACACGGCTGGCATGACTCCCACACCCATTGATTATAGCAGTACTACACGGCTGGCATGACTCCCGCACCCACTGGACATAGCGGTACTACACGGCTGGCATGACTCCTGCACCCACTGATTATAGCAGTACTACACGGCTGGCATGACTCCCGCACCCACTGGACATAGCGGTACTACACGGCTGGCATGACTCCGGCACCCACTGAACATAGCGGTACTACACGGCTGACATGACTCCCGCACCCACTGAACATAGCGGTACTACGCGGCTGACATGACTCCTGCACCCACTGGACATAGCGGTCCTACACGGCTGGCATGACTCCTGCACCCACTGATTATAGCGGTCCTACACGGCTGGCATGACTCCCACACCCATTGATTATAGCAGTGCTACACGGCTGGCACGACTCCCGCACCCATTGGACATAGTGGTACTACACGGCTGGCATGACTCCTGCACCCACTGATTATAGCAGTACTACACGGCTGGCATGACTCCCGCACCCACTGGACATAGCGGTACTACACGGCTGGCATGACTCCGGCACCCACTGAACATAGCGGTACTACACGGCTGACATGACTCCCGCACCCACTGAACATAGCGGTACTACGCAGCTGACATGACTCCCGCACCCACTGGACATAGCGGTCCTACACGGCTGGCATGACTCCTGCACCCACTGATTATAGCGGTCCTACACGGCTGGCATGACTCCCACACCCATTGATTATAGCAGTGCTACACGGCTGGCACGACTCCCGCACCCATTGGACATAGTGGTACTACACGGCTGGCATGACTCCTGCACCCACTGATTATAGCAGTACTACACGGCTGGCATGACTCCCGCACCCACTGATTATAGCAGTACTACGCGGCTGGCATGACTCCCGCCCAATATATTAATGATCTGTACTCAGTCACTACGTGGCGGTAATATGTGGTGTGATTGGTAATGTGGGTCTTGGTGTTGTTTAGTAACCGCAGTGGTAATTTTACGGATCACGGCGATTGCAGCGATATCTCTATAGGAGGCTTTTTTTCTTCACCAAAACCATTTTTTTAATCAATGCAAATTATTTTTATGCTACATTTTATTACGGTTTATTCTTTTATTGAGACCCTGAGGGACGTGACAATGTGATCTCCGGGGCACTCCATAAAGGTCCAACGCACACGGCGTGTCCGCAAATACAGCCCATAGGACACGCCCACGGGTGGAAATCAACTGCGATATTCCACTAGCCGAGTGGAAGCCGCATGTTCCATTCTACTGCGAGCCACGTCACTCTGCGCGACATCCAGCCGGCACACCGGCAGAGCAGAGACAAGGCGCCGGACGGGTAAGCTGCGGGTCAAAGGATCCGGCCTTAGTCGGTGCTGAGAGCGGTGCCTGCAATTACCAGCGTTGGCCACTACTCGGGGGTTAGTGCCATCTGCCTCCACTCCATAAACAGCTGACAGCAGGCGCCCAATCAGCTGTTCAGTTGGAGCCCAGCTGACCAATATTATTCGCCTGGAAACCCCTTTAACCCCTTAAGGCCCTGTTTACGGTTGTGATTTTGCCAGCCCCCTGTACAAAGCGCCGTCCCCCTGCCTAAGTGCAAGGAAGTACTGCGATACTCCGCTCGCGGCCAGCAATTCGCAGCATGCCGCGAATGTCCGTGGTCAGCCTGTCAGATAGGACATGGCCTATTTTGGGCTTAAGGACACAACGATTTTTGGCCCATTTTAATCTCCATTTTTCAAAAGCCAAAACTTTATTTTTCTGTCGACACGGCCGTATGAGGGCTCATTTTTTGCGTGGCGCACTGTAGTTTTTAGCGGTGCCCTTTTTGGGTACGTTGACTGTATTGTAATACGTTTATTAATCTTTTTTATGATCGCAGGGAGTGAAAACGCATCAATTCTGCCATATTTTTGTGTGTTTTTTCCATAGCGTTAATCCTGCAGCCTAAACGACACCGTACATTTTTTCTGCAGGTCGGTGCGCTTACGATACCATAATCCTTATAGATTTTTAGGTTTTTCCACTTTTCTAAATCGCGGCATCCAAAGTCCTGTAACTTTTTTATTTTTCCATGGGCGGGGCTCTGTGAGGGCTTATTTTTTGCGAGACGAGCTGTAGTTTTTATTGTTACCATTTTGGGGTACATGCGGCTTTTTAAATCACTTATTGCGTTTTTTGGGAGGCAAAATGCTAAAATTAGCATGTTGCCTCAGTTTTTTTAGCATTTTTACGCTTTTTGCTGTGCAGGTATAAAAGCATGTCCAACTTATTGTTCGCGTCGGTACGGACGCGACGATACCAAATATGGGGGATTTTTAAAAAATGTTTTAAGCTAATATGAGAAAGAGCCCAAAAGAGGATTTTTTTGACATTCTTATTTTTTTTTTTTCCACCTTTTGTGTCCCTGTGGGGGACTTCCACCATACCAGCTCTGATCGCTATGATAAGGCATTGCAGACTTCACTCCTGCAATGCCCTATCGCTTATTACTGCTATCATAAGCACTGGGAATGCGGGTGCCAGTATCTGGCGTCATGTTGCCACGACAACCAGCTGGCCTCTCTGCGATTATATTGCGAAAGCCTGATAACATCACAGAGGGAGTGGGCTCCCTCTGTGAACCCTTCCCATGCCGAGATCTACAGAGATCACGGCAGGGAGGGGGTTAACGGTGGGAGTCGCTGTTGCAGCGGTAGGTCAGCTATCAGCGACAGCCGGCTCCCACTGCTGGATAGCGCAATATCACTTCTGATCTCACGCTATGCACAATGTAAGGGTACGTCCAGTTGGGGGAAGTACCCCGCTGCCAGGACATACCCCCATGTCATATGGAGGGAAGCAATCAACGTGTAAAACAGGTGGCAAGAGGCAGAATTAAAAAAAAAAAATAATAACGCTGATAGGAAAAGGGAAAAAAGGCCGGGGTCTGAATGAGACAAAATGATAAAAAAAAAATGTAGCAAAGAAAATAAATAAATGAACTCGATATGAATTTGGAATTGACGGAGGCCGGGCTCACACGAACGTATTTGAATTGCGTATTGCGCGCTTGCAGTACGTGTATACCATATGTGGTAATTGGCGGGCAGTCCAAATACACTGATTTACGATGTTTCACTCACACTTGCGTGTTTGCATTGCTCATTATGGTGACACAGCAGGTTCTATTTTACCGCCTACTACGTGCGGTAGCGCCCATTGTCATCTATCAACGCTGCATACACACAATTACATTCCGTATGGGTGGCGTTTATACACCGCGGGCGGGAAATATAAGCAAAACCAAGAAACCAGGAAGATGGCGCATCAATAGGCCAGCGGCACATCGCTGCAGGACTCGCACAGCCTGCAGTCATGTGAGCCGGCCGTAATCATTAACCTTTTATTTATACCTCACAGCGAACGCCGAAAAAAAACAAAACTATTAACAACCGGGTCATAATTACAGATTGGGATAATCCGGCCTCTAGACCAAACGGCAAGAAAAGTGATCAAAACGTTACATGCTTCCCAAAATGGGATAAATGAAGGCTGGAGCCCCACGGAGCTCCGGAGGAGAAACAGGAACGGCGCGGCTCTTGGAATGGGGACAGAAGTACATCAGTTTAAGTGTTTAGTGCGCAAAAATAGGAAGACAAAAAAAAATAAAAACTATATACATTTTGTATCAACAGAACAGCGGGGCCCGAGAATCAGGTCTGTCCTCAATCCCCCAACGATATACAGTAAGTCACACTATACATTAGATCTACCCCAAAAGGATGCCATTCAAGTATACAACTTGCCCCACAAAAAATATCCGCCTCCTCCCTTTCAGTTTCATCCCATTGCTTCTAGTCTTTCCTTGTTCAGATGAGAATAGGGCTGATCCCTCTGCACTGTAACGGCCCTTCAGATATTTGTAGACAGCTATTAAGTCTCCTCTCAGCCTTCTCTTCTGCTAAACATTCCCAGATCCTTTACCCATTCCTCATAGGACATGATTTGCAGACCGCTCACCATCTTGGTAACTCTTCTCTGAACTTGCTGCAGTTTGTCTATGTCTTTATAAAGTGGCGGCCCAGAACTGGACCCAGTATTCCAGATGAGGTCTGACTAAGGAGGAGTAGAGGGGGATAATGACCTCGCGTGATCTAGACTCTATGCTTCTCTTAATACATCCCAGAATTGTTTTTGCCTTTTTGGCTGCTGCATCACATTGTTGACTCATGTTCAGTCTATGATCTATTAGTATACCCAAGTCTTTTTCACATGTGCTGCCGCTTAGCCCGATTCCTTCCATTTTGTAGGTTCTTTCTTCATTTTTCTTGCACAGATATAGGACTTTGAATTTCTCATTGTTAAATACCATTCTGTTAGTCACCGCCCACTGTTCAAGGTTTTCTAGATCTTTTTGAATACTCTCTCTTCCAAAGTGTTAGCTATCCCTCCTAGCTTTGTGTCATCGGCAAATCTGATCAGTTCCCCATCAATTCCCCCCGCCAGATCATTTATAACAATGTTGACCAACACTGGGCCTTGGACAGAGCCTTGTGGTCCCCACTTGATACATTCTTCCACTTGGATGTGCAGCCATTTATGACCCCTCTTTCAGTACGATCACTCAGCCAGTTGTGAATCCACCTAACAGTTGCCTTATCAATCCCATATTTGGTCATTTTTTCAACAAGTATGGTATGAGATACTTTGTCAAATGCTTTACTAAAGCCAAGATATACTATATCCACCGCAATTCCCTGATCAACCCAATCAGTGATTCTGTCATAGAAGGAAATTAGATTCATCTGGTATGACTTGTTTGTTACAAACGCATGCTGGCTCAGGTTAATTACACCATTCTCATCCAAGTATTTGCATACATGCAGTTTAATAATCTGTTCTAAGATCTTTCCCGGTATAGAAGTCAGGCTCACAGGCCTGTAGTGTCCTGGATCCACCTCCTTCCCTTTTTTGAAGATAGGGACAACATTTGCCCTTTTCCAATCTTCTGGGACTTCTCCTGTTCTCCAGGAATTTGGCAAGTGGTTCAACAATTACCACCGCTGCTTCCTTTCGTATCCTAGGATGTAATTCATCTAGTCCTGGAGACTTGGGTTCATGTAAGTTAGCTAAGTGTTCCCTCACCATCTCTCTGCTTACAGATAGCCTGCATTCTTTTATTCCCCCAATAGCACAGGGAAGATCAGCTGATGTTCCATCTACTTTATGAGAAAAACCAGATACAAAATAGGAATGTAAAAGTTCGTCCTTCCCAACATCATTCTTAACCAATTCACCATTTTCATCTTGTAAGCATCCAATAGCATCCTTGACTTTTCTTTTGCTTTTGACATGCCCCTAAAATCCTTTTTTATTGCTTTTGGCCTCTCTTACAAGCCTCAATTCATTATCAGCTTTATCTTTTCTGACACTTGCCCTACAGTTTCTGCAGACCACATTATATTCTTTAGATATTCCCCCCTCTTTCCATTTGATAAACATATTTTTCTTCCTCTTTAACATGTGTACAAATTCTGTGTTCATCCATCCTGGTTTCTTTAAATGCTTCCCATTCTTCCTTCTTTTAGGGATTGGTAACGGTTGTGCTTTGAGATTCTCATTTCACAATATTCCCCAACCTTCTTGGACATTTCTGTTCTTAAGAACATCCAGCCATTGGATTCTTCCTATCCTCTTTGAGTTCATTAAAATCTGCCTTTGGCCCCCTGCCCGCAGCCGTGACGGAATATCACTAGTGATATTTCGGCGCAGAGGACAAGAGGGGACCGCTGACAGGTCTCAGCGGTGAGCCTATCTAACAGATAGGCTCACCATAGAGAAGCGTGGCATGACGCGATTTAGATCCCACAGGCGGAGAATTGCTATGGTTCTCTGCTCGTGGATGTCAGCGCTGCACTTTCCATAGCAACGCTCATACTTCACGCTCATACCCTCCCCACGGCAGTAAATGTGTGGCTGAACCTCTCCCACCACATCCCTCGCAGTACATGTATGTGTGGCCAAGGCTCTTCCCCTCCCCCACCACGATGGACATGTATGTGTGGCCAAGGCTCTTCCCCTCCCCCACCACGATGGACATGTATGTGTGGCCAAGGCTCTTCCCCCTCCCCCACCACGATGGACATGTATGTGTGGCCAAGGCTCTTCCCCCTCCCCCACCACGATGGACATGTATGTGTGGCCAAGGCTCTTCCCCCTCCCCCACCACGATGGACATGTATGTGTGGCCAAGGCTCTTCCCCCTCCCCCACCACGATGGACATGTATGTGTGGCCAAGGCTCTTCCCCCTCCCCCACCACGATGGACATGTATGTGTGGCCAAGGCTCTTCCCCCTCCCCCACCACGATGGACATGTATGTGTGGCCAAGGCTCTTCCCCCTCCCCCACCACGATGGACATGTATGTGTGGCCAAGGCTCTTCCCCCTCCCCCACCACGATGGACATGTATGTGTGGCCAAGGCTCTTCCCCCTCCCCCACCACGATGGACATGTATGTGTGGCCAAGGCTCTTCCCCCTCCCCCACCACGATGGACATGTATGTGTGGCCAAGGCTCTTCCCCCTCCCCCACCACGATGGACATGTATGTGTGGCCAAGGCTCTTCCCCCTCCCCCACCACGATGGACATGTATGTGTGGCCAAGGCTCTTCCCCCTCCCCCACCACGATGGACATGTATGTGTGGCCAAGGCTCTTCCCCCTCCCCCACCACGATGGACATGTATGTGTGGCCAAGGCTCTTCCCCCTCCCCCACCACGATGGACATGTATGTGTGGCCAAGGCTCTTCCCCCTCCCCCACCACGATGGACATGTATGTGTGGCCAAGGCTCTTCCCCCTCCCCCACCACGATGGACATGTATGTGTGGCCAAGGCTCTTCCCCCTCCCCCACCACGATGGACATGTATGTGTGGCCAAGGCTCTTCCCCCTCCCCCACCACGATGGACATGTATGTGTGGCCAAGGCTCTTCCCCCTCCCCCACCACGATGGACATGTATGTGTGGCCAAGGCTCTTCCCCCTCCCCCACCACGATGGACATGTATGTGTGGCCAAGGCTCTTCCCCCTCCCCCACCACGATGGACATGTATGTGTGGCCAAGGCTCTTCCCCCTCCCCCACCACGATGGACATGTATGTGTGGCCAAGGCTCTTCCCCCTCCCCCACCACGATGGACATGTATGTGTGGCCAAGGCTCTTCCCCCTCCCCCACCACGATGGACATGTATGTGTGGCCAAGGCTCTTCCCCTCCTCCACCACGATGGACATGTATGTGTGGCCACGGCTCTTCCCCTTCTCCACCACGATGGACATGTATGTGTGGCCAAGGCTCTTCCCCCTCCCCCACCACGATGGACATGTTTGCTCATACCCCTTCGCCTTTCTCTTACTCTTATGGTCTATTTATTCAGGAATGAGTATGGCTGGCTCGTTCAGCCCAAGCCTCCATCCGCAGTAAGCAGACAGTCGTTCAGAAGTGACTGACGTCTACACTGACCGATTAAATAATTCTCACGGGGGTTGAACGATTCTGAGCGATAACCTTCCCATGTAAAGGGGCCAATACTCTTGTGTAATTCTGCGCATGTCTGACACGCAGAGGGGGCGCACACAGCTGCACGATGTTGGCGAAGCGGCACGACTGCACATCATGGCCAGAGCTTGCGGAGCTTTCTCTAGGCCAACTTTCCACAATGCTAATGCCCAGCAGCTAATCAAGCCCTAATGTTGTTACATCAGACTCCCTAACCAGCAGTGTTGTGGCCCCCCATGATGGGTTCGCTGGGGTATCGTGGCACTGTGGTTGGGGGTATCGATGGCCTACGCATTCGCACTGTAGTCTTCACATGGTTGTACCCTGCCTTCACCTTCTACGCACTGTCCCAATTTGCGGGTCTTCCTACTCTGTGTATTGTGTCTCCGCCCCTGGCTTGCAGTATTCTGACGTCTAGGGGCGTCATCCTCCGCATATACACCATTTCCACCAGCACAATCTCCTGCAGACATGGACCTCTTCACCCCGGATGTCTCCCTGCCACCATCATTTGGTCCTGACAATAAGGCGAGTAGTACGGGAGGTGCCCGCTATGCCGGCTGTAGAGCATGTGATGATAGAGAACCCATGGGCACAGACCTCTCTCGCTGGCGTCGTCAACCAGGACAATCTCCTGCAGCAGATGCCTCGGAGAGCGGTTGATGACACTGTGCACCGTCCTCAGCAGGGTGGTCCAGGCTTCGTTGTGGAACACTATGACAACACTGGTGGTCGGCAAGTTATCCGGATAGACTTTAGTTTTACATCTGAAGAGAAAAAAAAAAAAAAGCCTTTTATAATAAATCTAACTTCACAGGAACGGTTTCACTGGGGCAAGAATAGTCCAAATGTACTGGACGGCGTCACTGACCGCGCATCAAAACAATTCAAAATTCACTATAGTAGCTATACTGTGGCCAGAACGATCCTGTAGTCACCGACGGGTCATACCTCCACCGCCCCTTATAATTACAGGATGGGTTCATTAAGAGATCACATTTATAATCCATTCTGAGGTGCAGGACCTCCTCCTCCTCCTCCGACCAGCTGACACACTAGTCACCCGTTACACAATAGAGGTTAACACTCTAATCACCCATTACTCGCTCTCCTCTTCTCTATGGGTAATGAGATCTCACATATATTGATACTTCCTTCCCCAATCAATGTGGGGACACGATACGACACAGATGGATATTTGGAATCATGACACTGTATGGATCGATACACTTTCATACCAGTAGTAGTAACGTCAGTATTAGAGATATTTGGGTCCCCGAGGAGCGAAACGCGTCGCCAGGACAACTAATCACAACACATGACTATTTTGTGGTGTACTAAAGTCTCAGAACGTTACTAGTGAGGAGTCAGCTGGTTGGAGGAGGAGGAGGAGGAGGAAGTCCTGCACCTCAAAGTGGATTATAAAACGTGCTCTCTTAATGAACCCACCCTGTAATTATAAGGGCGGTGCAGTATAAATAATGTATTAAAGTAATTCTACAGGCTGGTATGATTATGCCAATACCAAATTGTAATAGTTATGTTTCTTTTTCATGAATTTTTCACACTTTAAAAAAAAAAAAAAAAGTAATAAAAGTTTAAATCACCCTCCTTTTGCCATATCTATAATTTAAAAAAATCTAAATCAAAAAAGAAAAATACAAATTTGGTATCGCTGCGTCCGTAAATGTCCGATCTATCAAAGTAGTGCATTATTAACCCTGCACGGTGAACGTAGTCTGAAAAAAAAAAAATAAAGAACGCCACAAATGCACTTTTTCAGTCACTCTGTTTCCCAGAAAAAATGCAATAAAAAGCTAACAAAAAGTTGTATGTATTCCGGATGGGTATCAACGTAAACTACAGGACACCCTGCAAAAAATGAGCCGTCACTTAACTACGTTGATGGATAAATAAAAAAAAAAAGTTATTGCGCGCAGAAGATGCAGCAGGAAATAATTTTAAAAAATTAAATGTCTGTGAAAAAAATACAAGTACTACAGCAAAAAAAAAAAAAAAAAACCTATACAAGTTTGGTATCGTAGTTATCACACTGACCCATAGAATAAAGTTATCAGGTCATTTTTGTTGCAGTTTGTGCGCCGTAGAAACAAGACGCACTGAAAGATGGCGGAATGTCATTGTTTTTTTTCGTTTTACGCCACTTAGAATTTTGTAAAAGTTTTTTTATACATTATATGGTACGTTAAATAGCATAATTGAAAAATACAACTCGTCCCACAAAAAACAAGCCCTCATACAGCGACGTCGATGGATAAATAAAGGAGTTATGATTCTTTAAACAAGGGGAGGAAAAAAAGAAATGGGGAAAAAAGAAAAAAAGGGTCTGTCATTAAGGGGTTAAATGTACCAACTTCCTTCTCTGGGTCATTATGACGCACGGATACCACATGTGTGATTTTATTTTAAATTTTTTACAAAGTAAAGGGAGACAAGTGTTTTTATTTATTTATTTATTTTTATAATTTTTTTTACTTTTTTTTTTGTCCCTCTAGGGGACTTCCACAGGGACTCATCAGGACCCCCTGATCACTTTCTGAGGGTCCGATGGTGACAGCACTTTACATGCTGCAGCGACAGCCCTTTACATGCTGCAGTCACAGACTGCAGCATGTAAAGGGTTAACACAGCAGAGATCAGAGGTTTTCTCTGATCTCTGCTGTAAGAGCTGGTGCCTGGCTGTCCTCTGACAGCCAAGCACCAGCTCTCCCTGCCACAGAGACCGTCGGCTTGCTTCTGACAAGCCGATGGTCTCTATGGCAACCTATTAACAAAGCAGGCGATTTAGAAGCAGGAGATTGCCGGCATATCGGCAATATCTTCTGCTGGTTTTTCAAAGTCCTGCTTTGTTCTCTGTGGGTCTGTGCAGGCAGAGCACACCGCCACAGCTTGTGGCATTGTGCTCCGCAGCTCCCATAGTGATACATAGCAAGGAAATCTTCCGGGCTATATCACTATCGCAGTGGAGCTAGTCCCGGAAAATTTCCGGGCGTGCCACTCAAGGGGTTAAAGCACCTCCCTTTCCACCATGCTTCAGTGACTTTCAAATTATCACGGTGGACAATGTTTACTAAACCAAATTTTACCTTTATTCGGTCACATTTTACATTGAAAAGTACACAAATATTCTGTAAGGAAGGGAACTATGGGCCGTCGTTTTGACTCCTGGAAAAAAGGACTAGCGGTAAGTAATCCGTATATTTCCAGGGAGTCATCCCGACGGCCCCATTTACAATGGAGTAATACCAAATTATACGTGACTTTAGGGTGGGACTACTGCCTGGAGGACTTGCCGTCCATATCCCAGGTCTTTGTCCGACTGGACGTTAACCCTTTAGTGCTTGATGAAGCTATGTAGGCTAGACCAGGTGGCTGCTTTGCAGATTTGCTCGGCGGAAGCCTGGCCTTTCTCTGCCCATGAGGAGGAGAGGGAGCATGTAGAGTGGACTCTGATTCTCCCCGGGGGAAATCGAGCCCCCTGGCTTTGTACGCCTCCTGGATGGCAGTCTTGATCCACCTCGCAATAGTGCTTTTAGATGCCGTCTTTCCTTTGCCTGGCCTCTGAAATTGGACAAATGTTATTCTTTCGGAAAGAGTGGGTAGCCTCTAAATACGTTAGAACGGCCCTTCTGACATCTAAGCAGTGAAACTCTCGTTCTCCGTCATTACGGGGGCTTTGGCAAAAAGAGTAATTGTCTGCTCTCTATGGAACTTGAACACTACTTTCGGCAGAAAGGCTGGGTCTAATCTAAACGTAATTCTATCGTCTTGTATTATTAGCATGTGTGGTTCGACACAACATAAGGCTTGTAGTTCTCCTACTCGCCGGGCTGAGGTTATGGCGACTAGAAGAGAAACTTTTAGCGCGAGTAGTCTTAGGGGGAATTGGGAGAGGGGTTTAAAGGGTGGTTTGCAGAAGCTATTTAGGACTAAATTCAGGTCCCAAGTAAGGAAGGTTTCCCTAATAAAGGGCCGAAGTCTGTCTGCCCCTTTAAGGAACCTATGAACCTAGCGGTGTTCTGCCAAGGGAAAATCTAGGTATGATCCTAATGCTGCTGCCTGAACCCTAAGAGTTCTTGGGCTAAGGCCTTTCTCTAGGCTTGCCTGCAGGAATTCCAGGATTGTGGAGAGATCAATATCTGGAATTTTGCCTGGATCTAGTTTACAGAACTCTGAGAATTTTCTCCATATCCTGTCGTAGATGGCTGTAGTTACAGGTTTATGACTTTTGGTCAAGGTAGTAATTATTTGTGGGAAAGTCCCTTCCCTCGAAGTATCGTGCCTTCAGCATCCAGGCCGCTAGTTTTAATTTTTCGACCCCCGAGTATGTTAGAGGGCCCTGGAGAAGGAGATCTTCCATGGCCGGTTGTCAAAGTGGGCCCCGGATCGATAAAGCCTTTAGTAGGGGGGTACCAGGATCTCTTGTCCCACATGAGGGCAACTAAGATTACTGACGCCCGGCTGGCCTGAATCTTTCTGAGGGTGTGCGGGATCAGTGGGAAGGGGGGAAAAGCATAAGCTATGTCCATGTCCCAGCTTTGAGACAGGGCATCTACTCCGCACGGGTTGTCTCTTGGGTTGAGCGAATAGAAGTCCCGGCATTTTGTATTTCCCCTCGTGGCGAACAGATCTATCTGTGGTTCTTCCCACTGGCAGGATAGTTGGTCGAAGATTTACTGGTTCAGACCCCATTCTCCTGGAAGGACGGTCTGTCTGCTTAGGAAGTCGGCAACGACGTTTGTAGACCCTTTTAGATGAATGGCTGAAAGGGACAGCATGGTGGATTCTGCCCAGCGAAGTATCTTTGCCGTCAGTTGTTGGAGGTGTGGGTGTTGTGTTCCCCCCTGGTGACGAACAAATGACAGGGCTCTCATGTTATCAGTTAGGATTTTTATATGCTTTCCTCTTAAGCGGTGTTCTGCCGCACGAAGGGTCTCCCATATCGCTCTTAGTTCTCTATAACTGGACGAGCTTGCTGCTATTTGGGAGTCCCAAGTTACCTGTTGGGTTAAGTCTGCTACTTGCGCTCCCCATCTGATTTTACTAGCATCTGTTGTAACAGATATGGCGGGTTACCGTGACCAGGAGGTACCCTTACTCAGGTTCCTCTGTAAGGTCCACCAGCGCAGGGACTCTAACTTGGATGGACAGGCTCACCTTCTTGACTAGGGAGGTCTGACGTTTGTCCCACCTGATAAGGATGAACCGTTGTAGCTGTCGGGTATGGGCTTGTGCCCATGGGATTATTTGTATGCAGGCAGTCAAAAGGCCAAGCACTTTCATTGATTCTCTGATGGACACCGTAGTAGCCTGACACAGGGAGGTTACGGCTTGAATAAGATCTTCCGTTCTGGATAGTGGAAGCCGTGATTCATGGATGTGGGAGTCTAGGAGTACACCTAAGTATATCTTCTGTGTACCTGGGGTCAAATCGGACTTTTGTTCGTTAATTATCCACCCTAAATCATTCAGGGTAGACAGGACTACGGACAGGTCTGCGCGTATAGCCTCTGTTGTTCTTGATACCAATAAAAAGTCATCCAGATATGGAAAAATGAGAATCTGGTTTCGCCTAAAATAAGCTATCAATCCTATCACTATCTTCGTGAAGACTCGAGGGGCAGTCGAGATCCCGAAGGGTAGAGCCATAAACTGATATTGATAGATTGTGTCACCGTCCCGCAGGGCGAATCACAGGTATTTGTGGTGAACTGCGGCTATTGGGATATGATAGTATGCATCTTTAAGATCTATAGTGCACATGACGCTATCGGGATCTATTAGTGGCACGATGGACCTCACAGTTTCCATCTTAAATTTCTTTTAAGAAATGAATTTATTTAAAGGGGTTGTCTCGAGGAAGCAGTGAAATTTTTTTTTGGCCCAGTCCCCCTTATTAAGCATACATTACTAAGCCCCCCTGTAAATGACTTTTCTAGCTGGTTTCTACTTACAGTTCCAGCGTTCCAGCAACTTATAAAAATTTTCCCAAGATGGCCGCCGGCTCTTTTCCCGCCGCTTGCTGTAGCCCGACGTGCGCGCTCCCGAGACGCTATCAGCTGTGTCTCCCTGACAACCAGACGCCCCGCAGCCGCCGACCGGACCCACCGCGGCCGCCGCCCACGGCACACGCCAGGCAGCAGGTAACCAGCGGTAGGCCCCGGGGCCACAGCGGCAGCCCCCGGGGCCACAGCGGCAGCCCGTCACTCGTCACCCCCGTCAGTCCGTCACCCATCACTTACCTGGGCGGCTTCTCGCCTGGGCGGCTGGGCTGGGCTTCTCGGCTGGGCGGCTCCAGTTTCTGCACCTTCCTCTAACAGAGGATGGTTGCAGAATTGCCGCTCCAGCGCGCTCCCGAGAAGATACAGTTCGTCTGCGCATGCGCAGAAGAGCTGTAGCGGCGAGCACACTGAAGAGGCTCGTGCTCAGAGCAGAAGACCGGACTGCGCAAGCGCGTCTAAAAAAGCAAGCCGCCAGCGAAATTAGACGGAACCATGGCGACGGGGGCGCTAGCAACGGAGCAGGTAAGTGAATAACTTCTGTATGGCTCATATTTAATGCACGATGTATATTACAAAGTGCATTAATATGGCCATACAGAAGTGTATAACCCCACTTGATTTCGCGAGACAACCCCTTTAAGGCTTTGAGGTTGAAGATGGTTCTGATAGAGCCGTTCGGTTTTTTATCAAGAAAAGGGGGGGAATAAAATCCCTCACCTTTTTCGTGTTCGGGAACCTGCATAATGACTCCTAGGTCCTTAAGCTCTTGGATGCCCTTTTGGCAGATTTCCCTGTTCTCGTGGGGACCCTGGGGAGGTTAGAGGGAATCTCCTAGGAAGTAGGGAGTCAAATTCGATTCGGTACCCGGTTTCAATTTTTTAAAGTACCCAGGGGTTAGATGTTATTCCCTGCCACTGGATCAGGTAAACGTGCTAGTCTACCCCCTGTTGAATCAGAAGTGGGTTGAGCTTCCTTACCCAGACCTCCCTTGGGGTACGACCATCTTCCCGTTTTTCCTTTTCCCTTGATTTCTGGATGTGGCTGCCGTGTCCTCCTTGGGAAGGATGGCTTCCTGTAGGATTTTCTGTCCGGAAGGGTCTTGCTCTTGTCTCCTACCTTCGAGTATTTTGTCCAAGACAGGCCCGAACATATATTCGCCTTGGAATGGAATGGCGCAGAGTTTATTTTTAGATGTTACGTCTGCTGCCCACGTTTTTAACCACAGACCTTCAGGTATTGAATTTTTGGCTTTTTCTGTGAATAATGTCTTTGTTTTAACCCTCACCTCTGTGATTCCACGGTTTTAACCACAACGCCCTTCTTGTGGTGTTACTGAGGACCGCGGTTTTTGCACCGTATCTAACGGTCTCTGCTGACGCGTCAGCTAAAAAGGAGGCGGTGGCCATTTTTAGAAGGGGGAGACAGCTGGCTAACTCTTCCCTGGGAGCCCAGTCTTTAATTGATGTTTCCAGCCTATTCAACCATAAGACCGTGGACCTGGCTACTGATGTTGCCACAACGTTAGCTTCGACGGTAAAGGACGTCGCTTCCCAGGTCTTCCTCATCAGACCGTCGACCTTTTTGTCCATCGGGTCCGAGAGTTGCGATGCATCCTCGAAGGGTAGAAGGGTTTTCTTGGCCACCTTTGCGATCTGTATGTCGACCTTTGGGGTCTCTATATATGGGCGGACGTCTTCGGGAGCAAACGCTAGCCGGTTCCTAATCTCTTGAGACAGACAGACTCTTCTCAGGTTCTTGCCACTCGTCTGCAATAATTTGTTGCAGGGTCTGATTAACCGGAAACATGGTTTTCTGTCTTGACCAGAGGCCCCCGAACATTTCGTCCTGGACTGTCCTGGGCGGATGGTTTTCTTCAATTTGCATGGTTTCCCTCACTGCTTTTATGAGGTGCCCTATGTCATCTGAGGAAAAATATTTTTTCTCATCTTCTGGCAATGATGGCGGATATTCTAGTTCTGGGTCTGACAGGAGTTCCAGGGATTCGCCGGAGATAGAGCTCGCCGACTCCACCTGCCTTGACCTTTTGGGGGCCTGTGAGGGACCAGGTTGAGGGTAAGAGATGCCATAGAGGCCTGTAATTCCTCTTTAATCAAGCATAGGATGTCTGTTTTAAATGCCGCCCTTCCCTCTGCTAGGACCTTCCTCACATAGGGGCTTTTTATAGTTATCCTCTAGTCTCTTACTACAAAGGACGCATCTTTTAGATTTTTTTTCTGGGGTCCGCTTTAGCCTTTGGACCTTCCTTATCCATCTAACCCATACAAGAAAATGGGGGAGAGGGAAAAAAAGGGAACATATATGCATCCAATTCAAAACAAATGCCAATTTTGCATGATCCATTTTTTGGCATATAGCCACACACGGTTTGTAATGTCTCTGTTTCTCCCTCTCGTGTGGAGCTGTCGCGTTTAGACATGCTGAGGCACTTCTGGCAGCAGCAGGATAGCTGCTGTGGAGTAGAGCCTGCTTTTATGGAGAAATCTGTTTGAATTTGGCGCCATTTCCAGGTCTGCGCCGGTAGACACGGCCCATACGTTGAGCGCGTGACGTCACCACGCCAGATGACGTCACCGGTATGTGCGCCAAGGGTCAGGGAGGCCGCCGCTGCCGTTCCCCTGGTCGGCGGCCTGAGGATGCCGACCCGCTCAAGAAGACCAGCGCTGCATCAGCGGCTTACGGCTCCATGGCGGCGCAGGTCGGGATGCAGGGACTGCTAGGGTATGCCGCCCTGACCTCTTCCCTCCAGGGGATCTTCGGCACTAAGTGCCTCCGGTAAGTGAACCTCCCTTGCTTCATCTGGCCACCGTAGGGACAGGAAGACACTGAAGCATGGTGGAAAGGGAGGTGCTTTTAAGGGCTCTTCCTGTCCCTACTGAGGTCAGAGGGCAACCTCCATTGTAAATGGGGCCGTCGGGATGACGACCTGGAAAATGGGATTAATTCCAATAGGCCAACTTTATTGGTCAGACTTCTGAGATTATTCTCCATGTAATTTAGCAGTTTGTGTATATTAGTCCCTTTTCTTGCGTCTCTGCCTTGCGGACCCTCTAACCTTAACTGGACTCTCCAGCCCTGAAAGTTTCAAAAGTAAAATTTGCCAAACCTCAAAACGGATAATTATAAGGGACAGACTGCTGAAATCAGAGTGCCTGTCCCTACCCTGCGCCCGCAGCCTACGGACAGACTGCTGAAATCAGAGTGCCTGTCCCTTACCCTGCGCCCGCAGCCTACGGACAGACTGCTGAAATCAGAGTGCCTGTTCCTACCCCGCGCCCGCAGTCTAGGGACAGACTGCTGAAATCAGAGTGCCTGTTCCTACCCCGCGCCCGCAGCCTACGAACAGACTGCTGAAATCAGAGTGCCTGTTCCTACCCCCCGCCCGCAGTCTAGGGACAGACTGCTGAAATCAGAGTGCCTGTTCCTACCCCGAGCCCGCAGCCTACGAACAGACTGCTGAAATCAGAGTGCCTGTTCCTACCCCGCGCCCGCAGCCTACGAACAGACTGCTGAAATCAGAGTGCCTGTTCCTACACCGCGCCCGCAGCCCAGGTGACCGCTTCCCCTTATGTAACCCGACCCCCAAGCCTTCCCTTCTATCTGAAAGAGACTCTTCAGTTGAGTCATGTGATCTCAAGGTGACCCCCTGAGGATTTCTACCCCCTATGTTGTGTGAAGGTGGCCGCTACTTGAAGGTCCGGTATGATCGATATTACTGATGAGGATTCGAGGCCCCCATCACACAGGCAGAATGAAGATGAGGATGGTTCAACCTCCTGACTGACTACTTATGTAGCTTATCTTAAGGCAATGTAGAGGTTAATGATATTTATACTGTCCTCCCAGCAGACAGAAATGTGTGCGGGTAAGTGCCCGCGTGTAAGGGTCAGTAGGTGGCTGGGAAAAGGTGCCCGCGTGTAAGGGTCAGTGGGTGGCTGTGGGAAGGTGCCCGCGTGTAAGGGTCAGTGGGTGGCTGTGGGAAGGTGCCCGCGTGTAAGGGTCAGTGGGTGGCTGTGGGAAGGTGCCCGCGTGTAAGGGTCAGTGGGTGGCTGTGGGAAGGTGCCCGCGTGTAAGGGTCAGTGGGTGGCTGTGGGAAGGTGCCCGCGTGTAAGGGTCAGTGGGTGGCTGTGGGAAGGTGCCCGCGTGTAAGGGTCAGTGGGTGGCTGTGGGAAGGTGCCAGCGTGACTTCAAGAAAAGGAATTAACAGGTAAACCTAATTCCTGTCTTCCCCTCGTCATCCTGACAGCATGAAGGTATGCGAGACCTCTAAATACTTCAGGACTGCCCGTCTCACATCTAGGTTATGGAACCTCTGTTCCGTGGTGCTATGGGGTTCCTGGCAGAAGGAGGGAAGTACTATTCTTTGCTCTCTGTGAAAGTCTGTGAGGACTTTCGGTTGAAAGAAAGGGTCAGGCCTGAACTCTATTTTGTCCGGGAAGATGGTCATATATGGAGTTTTAATAGAGAGGGCTTGGATTTCCCTGATCCGCCTGGCGGATGTAATGGCCACTAGGAGAGGATCTTAACTGAGAGCTCTTCCAGGGGCTCGAAGGGGTGTGCGCAAAGGGCCTGCAAAACAAGGTTCAGGTCCCATGGGGGCATGGTTTTCCTTATAAAGGGGTGGAGTCTGACTGCCCCTTTAAGGTATTTTTTAACTAGCCTATGGTCGCCTAAGGGGAAGTCAAAGAAGGCTCCCAGGGCGGCCACCTGGACCTTAAGGGTACCCGGTTTTAGCCCCATGTCCAATCCATCCTGAAGGAACTCCAGAATCTTATTAATGTCAGGTTGTTGGAGGTCGTGAATACTATTCCCCAACCACCTAGAGAAGGTATCCCACACCCTGGTGTATATATTCCTGGTGGATTCTTTGAGGCTCTCACATAAGGTGGTGGTCACCCTCCCTGATCGGCCCTGGTTCAGGTATTTTACCTGCTCAGCCTCCAGGCCGCCAGTCTGAACTGTCGGACTTTTGGGCAATTCAGGGGACCTTGTTGAAGGGGGTCGTCTCTCCGCGGCAGATGTAGAGGCTCCTGTGTCGAGAGAGCGGCCAGGAGCGGGAACCAAGGTCTCTTGGGCCAGAATGGGGCCACCAGGATAACGGAGCCTGGGGACCCCTGGATCTTCCTTAGAACCCGAGGGATCAGGGGGATAGGTGGGAAGGCGTATGCCAGGTCCCAATCCCACGCCTGGGACAGTGCGTCTATTCCCAGGGAGCCCCCGTCTGCCCCCCTGGAAAAAAAACCTGGGACACTTGCTGTTCTCCCGAGAGGCGAACAAGTCCACCTTTGGTGTCCCCCATCTTTCCGTAATTAACTGGAATGCCTCTGGATGTAGCGCCCACTCCCCGGGGTCTATCCTCCTGCGGCTGAGGTAGTCTGCCATGGAATTCTCTGGGCCCCTTACGTGGAACGCTGAGACGGAAGGTGTCCGCTGCTCTATCCACCCGAGAACTTTCGCCGCCAGGTCTTGTAGTCGGGGGTTCAGCGTGGATCCCTGGTGGCGAATGAGGGACACAGTTGTTATATTATCTGAAAAGATCTTAATGGGTCTACCCCCCGATCTCTGTCTCAAGGCCCCGGATGGCCCTCCAGACAGCGCAAAGCTCTTTGTAATTGGAAGATTGAGTAGCTTCCTTCTGGTTCCAGCCCCCTTGGACGTAATGACGGCCTAAGTGGGCCCCCCAGCCAGTTGCGCTCGCGTCAGTAAAGATGGATACTGGGGATGCAGGGTCCCAAACCGTGGCCCTGGCAAGGTTGGAGATAGACGTCCACCACCCCAAGGAGGACTTTACTTTGTGGGTAAGGACGACTTTCTGATCCAGGGAAGCTGGTGATTTATCCCAGTTGCTCAGGATGAAGTCCTGGAGAGTTCTACAATGTAACTGGGCCCACGGGACTACTCCAATGCAAGCTGTCATGAGACCGAGAACCCTCATGCCTCTCCTAAGGGAGACTTGGGTGGCTAACGAAAGTGCCCGGCTCTCGTCTTGGATCGTTTTCTGCTTTTCTAGAGGAAGGGAAGAACACTGGCGGTGTGAGTCCAGAATAACTCCCAGGAACTTTTTCTTTTGTTCGGGCAGAAGACTGGATTTGTCGAAGTTGATGATCCAACCTAACGACTCGAACAGACGGAGTGTGAGGTTGACCCGGCACTGGAGTTCCAAAGCTGATCCTGCTATGAGCAGGAAATCGTCGAGGTATGGGACAATCAACACCTTGTCCGTCCTTAGTGCCGCCACCATCTCTAACACCAGCTTGGAGAACACCCGAGGTGCGGAGGAAATCCCGAACGGCAGGCACGAAAACTGGAAATGAGAGACTGACCCCTCTATCACCAGGGCGAATCGCAGAAACTGTTGGGAATCTGAATGTATGGGGACATGATAGTAGGCGTCCTTTAAGTCCACTGTGGCCATGACGCTATCTGGTGCGATTAAGGGGATCGCTGACCTCACTGATTCCATTTTAAATCTTTGGTATGATATAGATTTGTTCAGGTGTTTCAGGTTAATTATGGTTCTATAGGACCCGTTAGGTTTTTTGATGAGAAACAAGGGGGAGTAGCACCCCTTGAACAGTTCTTCTGTGGGAACCCGAGTGATGGCCCCTAGGGACAACAGGTCCCGTACCCCCGACTGGAGGGCCCGAGCAGACGCGGGTGACTGGCAGGGGGTAACCACAAACCTCCGGGGAGGAGGGGAGGAAAATTCAATTTTATAGCCCTCCGAGACTAGGCGTAAGGCCCAGGGATTGGAGGTTATTTCGCTCCATTTACTGGCGAACCCCCTCAGTCTACCCCCCACTTGCCGGATCCCGGAGGGCGGATTCTCACCCTTTCTGCCTTTGGAATAGGACCAGCGTCCGGTTTTCCCCTTCCCCCTGTATGTTCTAGCGGGAACAAAGGGAGGAGGGTAGGAGGAGGAAGGCCGCTTGAAGGGTTTCTCTGACGGTAATCCCTGGCTCTTGTCTGATGCCTTCTCTAGGAGTGTATCCAAGGAAGGCCCGAAGATCCGGCGTCCTTGGAAGGGCAAGGAGCAGAGCCTGTTCTTTGAGGCATTGTCCCCCGTCCAGGCCTTTACCCAGACGGCCCTCCTGGCTGTGTTCGAGAGCGCTGCTGAACGGGCCCCGAACCTCACTGACTCCATAGAGGCGTCTGCCAGGAAGCTGGTTGCCTGTTGGAGGAGGGGAAGGCAGTTGGAGTAATCAGTGTCTGGAGTTGGTCTAACCAGACCGTCATCGATCTCGCCACGGACGTGGCCGTGATATTGGCTTTAATGGTGAGGGCCGCAGTCTCCCAGGCCTTTTTCATTGCCGAATCCACTCTGGTATCCAGTGGATCCCGCAATTGGGAAATGTCCTCAAAGGGGAGGGCAGCCTTCTTTGAGACCCTGGTGACCGCCAAATCCACTTTAGGGACGGTTTCCAGGAACTCAATGTCTTCCGGGGTGAAGACCATCCGATCTTTGAATTCTTTGGACAGAAAAAACTTGTGTTCTGCCTGTTTCCACTCGGTCAGGATTAGCTGTTTCAAGATGTCATTGACCGGGAATGATGGTTTTGGCTGCGGTAGGAGTCCCTGGAACAGGCTATCCTCAAAGGATGGCTGCTGCGGCGTCTCTTCCTCCACCTGCATGGTGCGTCGGACCGCGGTTAATAATAGTTGCCCCAGGTCCGCCGATGAGAAGAAATACTTCCTTGCGTCCTCCATAGGCGGCATGGATTCTGAGGGGGAATCTTCTAGGAGCCCTTCCTCAGAGTCCAACTCTTCCATCCGTGACCGCCTTACCCTTTTCGTGGGAGGCGGAAAGGAAAGAGATTAGAGAGAGGCTTCAATCTCCTCGCGGATCATAGATCGGATATCCGATATGCCCGAGGAGCCTTCCTCACGGACCACTTTCTCCGTGCAGTCTGCGCATAAGGGCTTGGTGTGGCCCTCGTCTAGTCGCCGCAAGCAGACCGGACACTTGCGCACTCGCTTCTTGGCCTCTCTAACCTTTTGTGCTTCTCTGTCCTAAGAGACGGAGACAGCAAAAAGGGGAATTTCCAGCACCTGATATTCTCTTCTTCTCCCCGATGCGAGACCCAAGGAGGTCTACTCACCAGCAGGCTGCTCTCCGCGTCCTCTCTGGCTGACATCTTCTTCTAAGGTGCAGACAGAAGACATGCAGAGAAATCCAGCTTTTTTTTTTTTAATTTTCAAATTTTGGCGCCCTTTTTACGAGGCCCCGCCCCCCCGTGACGCGGCCGCGCTGACGTCATGCCGCCGCGCCGGACCCGGGGGATACCCCATACGTCGGGACACTCTGAAGAGGACACACTATGTGGAGACGCTGGCTCGAGCGCGCCGGTTGGAACGCGCCGCGCGCTCTCTCCCCGCTGGCATACCTGCTCAGACGCTCTGGATCCCTGCCTGGAGGCGCCGGCGTTCGGAGGGTGGATTCTTCCAAGCCCTGCAGGTACCGGGCTGTATCTTCCCAGTGCGACAACCCCACTGGGCAGCGCACTGGGGAAGGATTTCCCCGCAGGGAACGCGGTGCTGGGTAGATCCTGCGGGTGAGGGTCCCCACGTAGGGTCTCACCCGCACAAGCCCTGCCAGCCCGAACAGAGAGTCGTCCCCTCACGGGCGGACAGGCTGCATAGGAGTTTTCTTTCCTTCTTTTTTCACCTCCAGCATACCCCTGGAGGCTTCCGCTTGGACTGTCCTGTAGGGACAGGAAGACACTGGTGAGCCGCTGGTGGGAGTTGCCTTTTGTATGTTTTTCTGCTTCCTGTCCCAACAGGTGTCCAGCGGACAACCTCCATGTTTATGCTGTCAGGATGACGAGGGGAAAAGGAAATGCCACACGAGATGCAGGGGAATAAAACGCCCCCCCCCCCCCCCCCTCGCAGCTAAATATAGCATACCTAACACAGGAGGAAGTGCAGAGCCAGTTAATGATAATCAAAAATCGATAAATCACTGGACCCAGATGGAATACACCCAAAGGTTATAAGGGAACTAAGTGACGCGATAGACCGACCGCTAGTTGTTATATTTATGGACACTATCAAGTCCGGGGTTGAACCGCTGGACTGGCATATTGCCAATATGGTTCCAATATATAAAAAGGGGTCAGGAAGTGAGCCGGGTAACTACAAGCCGGTAAGTCTCACTTCAATAGCTGGAAAAATATTCGAGGGGTTCCTGAGAGACGCCATCAAAGATTACCTCAAGGAGAACAAGGGAATAACTCCTCACCAGTATGGGTTCATGAAGGGTCGATCATGTCAGACCAATCTGATCTGCTTCTACAATGAAGTAAGCTCTAAGCTGGACCTGGGAGAGTCTATTGATCTGGTATATCTGGACTTCTCTAAAGCATTTGACACCGTGCCGCATAATAGGCTGATATATAAAATGAGACAGCTCGGATTGGGTGAAAACGTGTGTATCTGGGTAAAGAACTGGCTCAGAGATAGAAAGCAGAGGGGGGTAATAAACGGTTCGTACTCTGATTTGGCCACCGTCGCTAGTGGGGGCCACAAGGTTCAGTGCTGGGCCCCATTCTGTTCAATATATTTATCAATGACCTGATAGAGGGGCTGCACAGTAAAGTATCAATATTTGCAGATGATACAAAATTATACAATATGATCAATACAACGGAGGACAATGTACGGCTACAAACGGACCGAGATAAGCCGGGGGCTTGGGGGGGGAATGGCAAATGAAGTTCAATGTGGATAAATGTAAGGTTCTGCACATGGGCAGGAAAAAACGGATGTCACCAATATACACTAAATGTGGTACTGCTAGGGAAAAGTGATATGGAAAAAGACTTGGGGGTACAAGTGGACTGTAGACTAAACTGGAGCAACCAATGCCAGTCAGCTGCTGCAAAGGCAAAGGCAAATAAAGTTTTGGGGTGCATTAAAAGAGGTATAGGGGTGAGGGACGAGAACATTATCCTCCCACTATATAAGGCACTTGTCAGGCCTCACATGGAATACTGCACACAGTTCTGGTCACTGGTGTTCAGAAAGGATGTTACAGTGCTGGAGGGCGTTCAAAGAAGAGTGACTAAACTAATACATGGAATGAGGGGACTGGAATATCCGGAGAGGCACCAAAACTGGGATTATTCACCCCGGAAAAAAGACGGCTAAGGGGCGATCAAATAACTCTGTATAAATCCATGAGGGGACAATACAAGGATCTCTCCCATGATCTGTTTATACCCAGGACTGCGACGGTAACGAGAGGACATCCGCTACGTCTAGAAGAAAGCAGGTTTCATTACCAACACAGAAGGGGGTTCTTTACTGTAAGAGCAGTGAGACTGTGGAACTCTCTGCCTGAGGACGTTGTGATGGCAGGATCCATAGAGGAGTTTAAGAGGGACTAGATGTCTTTCTATGATATTACAGGATATAGACATTAGGTGACCAGCGGGGTTGTTGATCTGAAATTCGCCCCCCTCTGGACAAACAAGGGACATGTTAAACAGGCTGCACTAGGTGGACATTGTCGTCATTCAGCCTATAATATACTGTGTAACATGGAATTAAAGATTTTTTTAAAAAAGGCAATGACTACTGAAGAGGATGAAGACATTGTATTCACTGGTTTTAAGGGGTTAAAGACTTAGGACAGTTTTTTCTAATGCATCATATTAACTCGTTAAGTGGCAATTTTTTAAATTTTTTTATTTTGAAAAACCGATTTGAGGATGTTTGTTGTCTGGAATAGCAGTCACCTGAGTTTAGAACAGTCAGCGGTCCTCATATGGACTGCCCTGTAAACCGGACGCTGCCCCCTAATGCGCAGGAGTTGTATGGATCACAGATTACAATAGTTACATTATTCAAAGACTTATTCAAAAATAGACAGAAAGAAACTCACTAATATACAATAGATATCAGGACATTTCGGGACGTTGTGTACATGAGGTAACATCACAGTTTGTACAGAAGGTCAGCGGTTCCCTTTGTGGTTAGTGAGCTGACACCTTCTTTGCTTTTCTCTTTTTCCAATCAAGTGTCCTTTTCCATCTAACGGCCCATTTACACACACAGATAATCTTTCAAAAGATTAGCGATTGTTTTGCATAAAGTACTAATTGCTATTAGCACTTTATCAGCTTTATTTGCATGCAAATGAGCTTCTGGGGGCAGTTCCAGAAATTAGCTGGAGGTCTGAGCTCTGTAATTAGCTCAATTGTTCAGCCAGGGGCTGCTAAGAGTAAACAATGTAATCTCTAGCTCCCCATGGAGAATTCAACACCATGGACAGCAGACAAGCCTGAGGTCCTGCTTATCAGCTGTTCTGTCCAGGGGCTGACAGCTGAGACAATGCAATCAGCTGTAATCAGCTCTCTGCGGGCAGAGCACAGCGTGCGGTCTGCTTATCAGCTGTTCTGCTGAACAATGGTTTTCAAGCTGAATGAAAACAGTCGTTCCGCAGAAAACTGAAAGATGAACATATTTAGACACGATTATCGCTCAAAAGACAGCTTTTGAGCGATAATCGTTGTGTTTTAAAGGGCCTTACTGTTTTTGCTCAGAAGATTGCGTGCTCATTGGCCAACCAATACTGCGTTGCTCATTGACTCCAAGTCTGAGGTGGGTGATGGTGATATATTGTCCGACATCTGACACCTTATTGTAGATGGTAATGGCATTGATCACAGCCATATGAATCCTTCTAGTAAGGCCGTTTCTTTCCCCGTGTAGCTATAGCATGCTTTGCTAACAACCAGTCATACCTAGCAACTCCAACTGCTTGCAATGCGTAATCCTAGCCAGATGTTGCAGGTTTACATTGTCTGTTTGTCCCCTGCCATGCCTTGACACTGATGCCAACGGCTCAATACTATCACAACGAGATGCCACTAAAACACCTTTGTGGTCTTTCCAGAATCGCCATTTGATTGTCGCCGCGTCCGGTTCAGAGGACACGGAATGTGGAGAATATAGCAGATCTGATAGATTTCAGACAACAGACTGCAGGCTGGCGGGCACAAAATCACACAAGTTTACTGAATAGAAACCCTCAAACGGACTTGTTGTGTTCAACTGCAGCCAACCTCAGCTGATGGCGTCCCGACATACCGCTCTGTGTCACATCCAGGAAAACACCATGAACCGTGCACAGACATGAATAGCGATGGACCTAGGAACAGGACGCTGCCACCAAACGGGTAAATCAGCAGGAGGTTACAGGGACTCCGATGTCACCTCCTAGGACAGGGGGTCCCCGACAGCCTACTGATGTGAAGGATACATGGGCCCGGTACAGGAGCCCAGCTCTGGCCCACTGAAGTCCATGGGACAGCGCTGGCCAATTCCTTCCAATCACCGGATTCGCAAGTTCTGAGCAGATGTGACAAAATATTGCAAATGCACAAAACTGCCTGAAAAATGGCCCCCGCTTCTTGTGGTTTTTACTGCTGCTGCCGTGTGTGCGCCCCTCAAAGTATGGATTGTCTCAGGCCCCTTCGGCGTCTGGTTGGCGGACCACCAAAGAAAGTGGGAGCTTGCTTACCCTTCCAGGCGGACGTCCGGCAGAGATCGGTTGAGGGCAATCATCTCACTGGCCATTAAATTGAACTGATTGATTTTGAACATCTCCTTCATCTTCTCCTGATCTTCTTTAGGAAGGACAACAGGTTTCCCCATCTCTCCAGGACCCTCATGCAGCTTCTGGACGACCCCAGGACCTAACGGGGAGAAGAAAGGAACGTGAGCACAACGGCAAGATCCCAGAGGCAGCCACCTCATTATACGGACATCTAACAAGGTACAGGACGCAAACGGAGCCATGGCTAGAGCGAGGCATGTAACGGGATAAGTCATGTAGCTTCTGGGCGACCCCAGGACCTAACGAGGAGAAGAAAGGAACGTGAGAACAACGGCCTGATCCCGCAGGCAGACACCTCGTTACATGGACATCTAACAAGGTACAGGACGCCAGCGGAGCCATGGCTAGAGCGGGGCATGTTGAGGAATACATCACGTGGCTTCTGGACGACCCCAGGACCTAACGGGGAGAAGAAAGGAATGTGAGAACAACGGCCAGATCCCGGAGCCAGCCAGCTCGTTACACGGACATCTAACAAGGTACAAGATGCCAGCGGAGCCATGGCTAGAGTGAGGCATGTAACGGGATACATCATGTAGCTTCTGGGCAACCCCGGGACCCAACGGGGAGAAGAAAGTAACACGAGCACAACAGCCTGATCCCGGAGCCAGCCAGCTCGTTACACGGACATCTAACAAGGTACAGGACGCCAGCGGAGCCATGGCTAGAGCGGGGCATGTAACAGGATAAGTCATGTAGCTTCTGGGCGACCCCAGGACCTGACGGGGAGAAGAAAGGAACGTGAGCACAACGGCCAGATCCCGGAGCCAGCCACCTCGTTACACGGCCATCTAACAAGGTACAGGACACCAGTGGAGCCGGGGCATGTAACGGGATACGTCATGTAGCGTTTGACGCTCACGGTGGGGTGGGGATTAAACTCATGTTATGGACTGATCTGGTGACTAGAAGTCGGGGCCAGATTTCCCAGTTACCACAAGACACACCGAGGACACTCTGTTATAGGATATAACATTGCCTGCTGAGGTTTAGTGGTCAACGGCTAACCACTTGGGTGCCTGCTGAATAACCTGCTGTGACGGCAATACAGCTGTAATCGCCAGGGGCCACCTCCTGTCACACCAAGGGAGCCGTCATATGTGTAGCACTGAAACAATGACCCATATACAGCAGTCCTCTTACTTCACTTGGCCAACCGCATTATATATCCACACAGCAGCATACATGACTACTGCTTACACACAAAGCTCTGCAGCACACATACTACACATACATGACTGCTACTTACACACACAGCTCTGCAGCACACATACTACACAAACCACACACACACACCCACCCACACAGACAGACACATGTCCAGGAGTCATCACAACGGCCCCATTTACAATGGAGGTTGCCCTCTGACCTCGGTAGGGACAGGAAGAGCCCTTAAAGCACCTCCCTTTCCACCCATGCTTCAGTGACTTTCAAATTATTACGGTGGACAATGTTTACTAAACCAAAATTTACCTTTATTCGGTCATATTTACATTGAAAGAACATAAATTATTCTAGAAGGGAGGGAACTATGGGCCGTCGTGATGACTCCTGGAAATGGGACTACCGGTAAGTAATCCGTATCTTTCCAGGGAGTCATCCCGACGGCCCCATTACGTATGGAGTATACCAAATTATACGTGACTTTAGGGCGGGACTACTGCCTGAAGGGCTTTTCGTCCATAGCCCAGGTCTTTGTCCGACTGGACGTTAACCCTATAGTGTCTGATAAACGTCTGTATGCTAGACCAGGTGGCTGCTTTGCAGATTTGCTCGGCAGATGCCTGGCCTTTTTCTGCCCAAGAGGAGGAGAGGGAGCGTGTGGAGTGGACTCTAATTTTTCCCAGAGGATCGAGGCCCCTGGCTTTATATGCCTCTTGGATGGGAGTCTTGATCCACCTCGCAATGGTGCTCTTAGATGCCGTCTTTCCTTTTTCCGGCCCCTGAAATTGGATAAAGAGGTTATTTTTGCGGAAAGAGCGGGTAGCCTCTATATACGCTAGAACGGCTCTCCTAACATCTAGGCTATGAAATTCTCGTTCTCTATCATTGCGGGGATTTTGACAGAAGGAAGGCAGAATAATCGTCTGCTCCCTATGGAATCTTGACACTACCTTCGGTAGGAAGGCTGGGTCTAACTTAAAAGTAATTCTGTCAGCTTGTATTACCATGTATGGTTCAATATAGTATAATGCTCGTAATTCCCCTATTCTCCGAGCCGAAGTTATGGCGACTAAAAGGGCAAGTTTTAGCGTGAGTAATCTCAGGGAAAGTTGGGAGAGAGGTTCAAAGGGGGGTTGTCAAAAACTATTTAGGACTAGGCTTAGGTCCCAGGTAGGGAAGGTTTCTCTAATAAAGGGTCGAAGTCTTTCTGCCCCTTTGAGAAACCTACGCACCCCAAGGTGTTCTGTTAAGGGGAAGTCTAGGTAAGACCCTAGTGCTGCTGTATGAACCTTAAGGGTTCTTGGGCTAAGGCCTTTCTCTAGGCCTGCCTGTAAAAATTCCAGGATTGCGGGTATGTCAATACCTGGGATTTTCCCTGGATCTATTTTGCAGAAGTCTGTGAACTTCATCCATATCCTATCATAGATGGCTGTCGTGATAGGTTTACGGCTCTTTGTCAGGGTGGTAATTACTTTATGGGAGAGTCCCTTCCCACGCAGTATCATGCTTTCAGCATCCATGCCGCTAGATTCAACTTTTCAACCCCCGGGTATGTTAGCGGGCCCTAGAGCAGGAGATCTTCCACGGCTGGTAGTAGGAGTGGACCCCGAATAGTCAAGGCTTTTAGTAGGGGATACCAGGGCCTTTTGTCCCACATGGGGGCAACTAGGATGACTGACACCCGGCTGGTCTGGATTTTCCTGAGGGTGTGGGGGATCAGTGGGAAAGTGGAAAAGGCGTAGGCTAGGTCCATGTCCCACCTTTGGGACAGGCCATCTACTCCGCACGGGTTGTCTCTGGATTTAGTGAGTAAAAGTCCCGGCACTTTGTATTTCCCCTCGTGGCGAACAGGTCTATCTGCGGTTCTCCCCACTGGCAGATTAGTTGGTCTAAGACTCGCTGGTTCAGCCCCCATTCTCCTGGAAGGACGCTCTGTCTGCTCAGGAAGTCGGCAACAACGTTTGTGGACCCTTTTAGATGGATCGCTGAGAGGGACAGCACGTTGGATTCCGCCCAGCGGAGTATCTTTATCGCCAGTTGTTGCAGGTGTGGGTGTCGCGTTCCCCCTTGGTGACGAACAAACGACAGAGCTGTAATATTATCAGTCAAGATCTTAACATGCCTTCCTCCTAAAAGGGGTTCTGCTGCCTGAAGGGCCTCCCAGATTGCTCTTAATTCTCTGTAATTTGATGAGCGCTTTGCTACTTGGGAGTCCCAGGTTCCCTGTAGATTTAGGTCGGCTACTTGCGCTCCCCATCCCGTTTTACTGGCATCTGTTGTGATGGGTACAGTAGGTTCTCGCGACCAGGAGGTACCTTTGCTTAGGTTCCTCTGTGAGGTCCACCAGCGTAGGGACTCCTTGACTTGGATGGACAGGCTCACCTTCTTATCCAGGGAGATCTGCCGTTTGTCCCACCTGGCAAGGATGAACCCTTGTAGTTGCCGAGTATGGGCTTGTGCCCATGGTATTATCTGTACGCAGGCTGTTAGGATGCCGAGCACCTTCATTGTTTCTCTGATAGATACCGTAGTAGCCTGACAGAGGGAGGTTACTCTTTGGATGAGGTCTTCCTTCCTAGATGATGGAAGCCGAGATTCCTGGAAGTGGGAGTCTAGTAATACACCCAGGTATACCTTCTGTGTACCTGGGTTCAAGTCGGACTTCTGTTCGTTGACTATCCACCCTAAGTTGTTTAGGGTAGACAGGACCATGGATAGGTCCCTGCGTATAGCCTTTTCCGATCTTGACACCAAGAAATCATCCAGATATGGGAATATACGGATTTGGTTCCGTCTGAAATAGGCTACCATCTCTATTATTATTTTTGTGAAAACCCAGAAGCGGTGGAGATTCCGAACGGAAAGGCCGTGAACTGATAGTGCTGGATTTTGTCACCCTCCCGCAGAGCGAATCTCAAGTACTTGTGATGGACTGCAGCTATGGACATGGTAATATGCATCTTTGAGATCTATAGTGCACATTACACTATCCCGGTCTATTAGTGAGACGATAGACCTCACTGTTTCCATCTTGAATTTTTTATATGAAATAAATTTATTTAGTGTCCTAAGGTTAAAGATAGTCCTAATAGAACCATTTGTTTTTTGATTAGAAACAGGGGGGGGGGGGGGGGGGGGGGAATAGAATCCCTCACATCTCTCATGATCAGGGACCTGTGCAATGACCCTTAAATCCTTGAGTTCTAGGATGCCTTTTATGAGGTTCCCTTGTTCTTGTAGGGACCCAGGGGAGGTTATGAGGAATCTCCTAGGGGGTAGAGAGTGGAACTCAATTCGGTACCCCGTTTCAATTATCTGGAGTACCCAGGGGTTAGATGTTATCCCCTGCCACTGACTTAGATAGCGTGCTAATCTACCCCCTGTTTGTTCAGGAGAGGGTTGAGCTTCCTTACCCCGACCTCCCTTGGGGTACGACCATCTTCCAGTCTTCCCTTTCCCTTCGACTTCAGGAGGTGGCTGCCGTGTCCTCCTCGGAAAGGATGGTTTTCTGTAAGGCAGTCTGTCGGGAAGGGTTTTGCTCTTGTCGCTGACTTTCTCCAGGATCTTGTCCAAGACGGGCCCAAACATGTATTCCCCTTGGAATGGGATAG